>NC_028354.1:1490657-1494136 GCF_000741045.1 Vigna radiata var. radiata
CCTTCTTGTAATAACACAACACCTATTCCAAATCCAGAAGCATCACATTCTAACTCAAAAGTTTTGGAAAAATTTGGTAAAGCTAGAATGGGTGCTTGAGTGAGCTTCTCTTTGAGTAGCTCAAAAGCTTTTTGTTGTTTTTCTCCCCAATGAAATGTAACATCTTTTTTCACCAACTCATTGAGAAGTGAAGCAAGACTAGAGAAATTAGGTACAAATCTTCTATAAAAACTTGTCAATCCATGAAAACTCCTAACTTCTCCTACATTCTTTGGGGGTGGCCAATCTAGGATGGCCTTTATTTTCTCAGGGTCCACATGAACCCCATCTTTAGTGACTACAAAACCAAGAAATATGACACTATCAACACAAAAGGTGCATTTGTCAAGATTTGCAAACAATTTATTGGTTCTAAGAATTGTTAAAACAACTCTCAAATGTTTTTCATGGTTTTGCAAGTCTTGACTATATACCAAGATGTCATCAAAATAAACAACTACAAACTTCCCAATGCAATCCCTTAAAATATGATTCATAAGTCTCATGAATGTACTTGGGGCATTAGTAAGACCAAAAGGCATCACTAACCACTCATATAACCCAAACTTAGTCTTAAAAGCAGTTTTCCACTCATCTCCCTCTTTGATTCTTATTTGGTGATATCCAGTTTTAAGATCTATCTTTGAGAAAATTTGAGCCCCATGCAATTCATCCAACATATCATCAAGTCTAGGGATGAGATGTTTGTATTTTATTGTGATGTTGTTGATAGCCCTACAATCACAACACATCCGCCATTTACCATCCTTTTTGGGCACTAATAACACAGGTACAACACATGGGCTTAAGCTCTTTTGAACCCAACCCTTGTCTAGCAAGTCTTGTACTTGTGACTCAATCTCTTTTGTTTCTTGGGGATTGGTCCTATAGGCAGGCCTATTAGGAAGAGTTGCCCCTAGCATAAAATCAATTTGATGTTCTATTCCCCTTAAAGGTGGAAGCCCAATAGGAATGTCCTTGGGAAATAGATCATTAAATTCTTTCAAAAGATTTTGGATTGAAAGAGATAAAGTAGAAGTCTTAGACTCACTAGATGTGCATATGAGTGTTCCTTGACAAAGAAGGAGGTATGAAGGTTGCTCAACTTGAAGTGTGTTGATCAAAGTCTTTTTATTTAAAAGGACTTCATGTTGAGTGACTTTGTGGGAGGGAACATTGTTGACAAATTGGCAAGTGTACTAAATCGTACAAGTAATATAAATTGTAAGACCAAGTATCGTTTTCCCAAGAGACTCGTATGGCTTCCTCGTTCGCGTGAATTAAAATAATAAGACTTGAGAAATAAAAATTAATAAATTGGATTTGAGAACAAAAATATTAACATGCAAAAATAAAGTTGATTCAATTGACAAACGAAAACAATGGATGAATGGATGTTGTTGGGTACTAACAATTTCATCTATTTCACTCTCTCTTACATACTACCCTTGAATATTAGTTGATTGATTCAATTGTTACGCGACTTTCTTAGCCTTCCCTCAACCCTATCCCTCGGCGAAAAGGACATAATATTAACTAATGGCTTGCTATCCCTAGCCTCCCCTAGTAATTAATACCGCATTATAAACAGAAGTTAGCGCAATTGATCGTCCTACCCCTATCCCTAGGTGGTATTGCANAATCAAGAGATTACTCACCAGTTCATGTCATTACTGTACGTCCCCATATCAATAATGACAAACATCAATATACCGAATGAGTTAAACGATAAAGGCATTAAGCACAGATGATAACCTAACAATAATCAATCGAAACATATGGAGACCATATAAATAATCAATAGTTTCAATAAGAGAGAGTATCAAAAGATTACATTGTTTTCCCCAACAACAATAGGGTTTAGTTCACCATAGATGTGACACTCGGGCACTGACGAAGGCGGGGAGTGATCGCTGGTGCAAGAGGCATGGTGTAGGGGGCACAGACAAGGAGCGGCTCTTGGTAGGCTTCGAGTGGAAGGGGCACATGGACGAATCGAACATACACCAGAATGAGAGGGATCTGGAGATTGTATAGGTATGGGACTATACAGTTGAAGGATAGCTTAAAGGAATTGATTTGACTACTCATATCAACAAATGCATTTGTTTTTCGGTAGCCTAACTCATAAGAACTCCATGGTTAAGCATGCTTAGCCTAGAGTAATTATGGGATGGGTGACCTTCCGGGAAGTTTTCTTGGAAAATGTGTGAGTGAGGACAAAGCACACTGGAAAGCCTCATGAAGGAAGAACATGAAATTGGCAAAGAAAAGGAAAGGGGCTGCAAGAGGAGCAACAACCGTGAAGAGGGAAGTTTGACATTGTGAAATATGGGATGTGTGTTACGTAGAATGAAGAGAGAAAATCAAAATGAAATAAGGAGTGCTATGGTGTGGGGCCGTAAACTTTTTGGTAAGAGAGAGAAGAGTGAAATTGTATTTTGGTGTGTGTAGTTTCAATGTAAGGGGTTTAACTTGGGATATAATATAGTGTATGATGGGTAGAAGGTAACATGATAATGTTGATGCATGCTTCCTTTCTTTTGTGTTGAGATTAAAGTTAATATGTTGAGACATGCTCTCTCTTTTTGTGTTTAGTTTCATGTGTTGTTGTATGGAGAATGATTATTTTTCATGCATGTTCAAAATGGGGTTGTGAAGGGGTATACTTTGGGTTGTATATATATAGTGATTTTCGTTTTTTTTTGTAGTTATGGGTATACCTTGATCTTTATATGTTGGCTTTTCAAAAAGTGATGTTAAAATGGGTATACATGTTTTGGGCACTTTGGGGTGATGTATGTGTATGAAAAACTTTTATGGGTACACTTAAAATCATGTTATATTGTGTGCATCTNGTTTCCTTATTACCATGTATGAATTACAATATTTTGTGGGATGCTTATCTACACTCTTTGACCAAGAGTGTGGGTAGGAGGGTATTGAGAGTTCTCTCCCATTATTGGAAGAGAAAAGAGTGAGTTATGAGTATGAGAGGAGTGAAAGTGATGTTGTTGTGAGATGGGGTATATGGGGTTGATGAAAGTAATGAAGAAAGAAGAAGCTTGATGTCATTGGAGTAAGAAGAACATGAAGGGGAAGGAGTGTTGGGATGTTGCAGCGTGAAAGAAACATGTTGAGAGTGAGAAAGAGAATGGAGTTTTGTTTTGTATTGAAAAAGAAGAAAAAAAAGGATGGGAATGCATGGAAAGTGTGTAAGTGAGGATAAAGCACACCGGAAAGCCTCGTGTTGATGTGTGGGGGCAGTCAGCAGTCCCTGTAAGTTGCCGGGGCGTTACAAATGGTATCAGAGTCTAGCCTCTCCCAGTACGGTGTGGTTCGAGGACGAATCGGAAGGAAGCTGGTGGGCATGTGACACCCGGGCACTGACGAAGGCGGAGAGTGATCGCCGGTGCAAGAGGCATGGTGCAGGGGGCACA
>NC_028354.1:1495301-1507180 GCF_000741045.1 Vigna radiata var. radiata
TCAACACCCCAAACTTAGAATTTTGCTTGTCCTCAAGCAAAACAAAACAAAACAATCACACAAAACAAAACTTAGCTTTATACTGTTTCATCCAATGCCTCAACAATCCCAAGGTACATGACAAAACCACCCAATTAAATATCCTCAGTGAAATCCAAAATAAGATGCATACATGCTTTCAACCCATATATTGCACAATAGATGTTATACACTATGAATGATCAATCCACTAAGCAAAAATGTACTCATGAAATTTAACAATTCATACCAAGCAAGTGTTTCACTCAATCATTCAAGTGTTTAAGACGATACTCCAACTCTCCATTGTTCACAAGTCACATGAAACAAAATTGTCATTCATCTCAAACAATGAACATTTATACATGCAAATGTCATCAAAAGGACTTTTCCAAGGCCTGTAATGAGGTTAGGCTAACAAGAAAGAATTGGTTTTTCTAGAATGCAAAATCCTTGAGTCAAGAGAGCTATTACAATATTCAACATTTAAGCACAACTCTCCTCCTTGCCAATCTCTCTCATTCCCAACTTCTCCCTTTTCTTTTTCTTTTGCATTGAGCTCTTATTCATGCTTTTCTTCTTTTCTTTTCTTTTTCTCATGAATTTTTCTTTTCACTACATTTGAGCTCAATGCTTTTCACTTGCTTTTTCAATTTTCCCCCAACAACCCCAAACTTGAACCTTTTCATCTCATACAATTAAACTCATGCCAACTCAAGGTAAAGTGTTTCAAAACAAGGGTTCACATCCTGTTTAAGGCTAAGGTTCAAAAAGGGTATAATATTTCAAACACTTTGGGTGAAAATTTGGCAAGAGAAGGGTTTTCAACAATGGCCTTGGTCATATGATATTTACATGCACTTCAATCAATCATCAAGATTAAGGCAATATCATCCATGTTTTCCTGTGAACAATACAACAACGATAAAAACTCTGGAGCTCAAAATCTCATGCACATGCTTCCTCACACAAAATTCATTCATACACCAGGCCTAGCATCATGACCACAATCACAAATTCATCACCCATCTATTTCCTGGATATCATCATGCATTGCACTCAATTCTCATCCACATCCAAAATCATCAAATAGATTCATCATGCACATCAGATGGTTCAACATTTTCAGAACAAGTAGTAAACAAAAGAATACAAACCAAAATAAAAATTCAACCTATTCTATGAATTTTAAAAAGAAACAAAATAAAATAAGACAAATAAATTCAACCTATTCTATAGACATCCCTCAATAGATGTCTGCTATCAGCCCATGCTGTCATCGGAGTCCTCCTGACTCTCATCATATGCGTCCTCAAAGTTCTCCTCCTCAAAGTTCTCCTCCTCAGTGTTAGGAGCTCCAGCTGCTCTAAAACCACTACTCTGCGCCTGCTGCTCAGGCCATGCCACAACTGTATGAAACTCGTCCATAGTCCACCTGTGCGCTGGTGGCTGGTCATATAATCCAATGATCATCTCAACCGTCGTCACCTGCCCTCTGTGAAGGGCTTCCATCCGGGCCTCCATCATGGACATATACATGTCCCTCATTTGGAAGGGCTCCGCATGCTGAGCTGGTTCCTCATCGGGCGCCTATTCCTGCTGAGCAGCGGCTCTCCTACGCCGCCTTCGGGGTGCTGCTCCCGCTGCACCTGCTGCTCTAGCAACAACACAAAACTGGTGGAAGTATGTCGCATCAATGGCATTCCTGAGTCTCTCAAATGGGGGAACTACAGTGTTCACCCCAGCCTGCTGGCACAAAAAAGTGATCAAAGATGGATGCCCCAATGGCATCCTGCTACTAATGGTCACAACACAGCTCCTAATCTTGTCGGGAATGATTTGGCCGACATTTACCTCCATCTGTCTCATTAAGCAGAAAATGAGACGAACCCTGTGAGTCGTGATATCTGAGATATGAGAGCACGGTTGGATGTTGGAATGTGTGAACGCCATCCAGTATCTGGCTAATGGTGTCATATCCAACCGTCGAATGTTCACCGGCGCACCGCTAACGTTAGTCTGAAAGTGTCTACCATGGAGACACACAACCTACTCAATGTCAGCTATATCATCAAGCACACCAGAATGTGTCGCATACTGGCATCGCTCCCCTGGCCACTTTGTTCCCAAGAAGTTGTTAATGGTATCGGGGTCATAACTGATAGTCTTCCCCCTCACAAAGCTCATATATCACCCAACAGCCGCTCCTCCTCTAGGCACCGCATTGGTGTAGAATTCCTTCACCAACTCCACATTGGCAGGTGCCGGGTAAGTCGTTAGTTTCTCCCAATCTCTCCTCAAAATCTCCTCCTCAAATTCAGGAACCAAGTAAGGTAAAAGGGAGGTTTTCCTTTCCATAAACAATCTCCTTTCTTGTACAATAGCAAAGTGTTCCTCATGTTGCTTGGAGAGGAACCTTTGAGAGTCAAATCCTCTCGAGCTTTCTAACATCTTCCTTTTGCCTCCAGTATTTCTTGTCCGGCGCGATGCTGAAGCCATTTCTAAAACAAATACATTATGCCAAGAACCACAAAAATCTATTGTCAGGAGTTAATGCATCAACAAAGTATCAGACCCAAAAAAAATTTCACAATGAGTGCCCAAGTTCCCCCTATTCAAAATGCAAATAAACCACAAGAACGTAGCAGACCGCCTGACGGTACAGAGGCTTACCGCCCGGCGGTATGCAACCAGCTCGAATACCGCCCGGCGGCACAAGCATACCGCCCGGCGGTGAGAGGGTTACATTTTGGCTTTGTAAGAAAGGGGCTGAAACGTTCCTTTCTATTTTCTCTTTGAATGAAAAGGATTTAACACTTTTGCGTTGGAATTTTGCAGCACTTATGTTACTAGGAAAATTTATTTTCATTTGAAAGCAAGATAGGTGTGCATCATGATGGTAGTAATTTCTTTCTTTTCTTCTAGAAGAGCGTGATTATTTTTCTATGCTTTCAAAGAATGAAGTGTTGATACCCAGTTTTGGTTTAGCTTTTGCACTGTTACAATTTCACTCACTCGTTGGCTTTGAAGTATAAAAAAAAAACGTTTGCTTTTATTTGGAAAAAGGGCTGTTACGTTTTCAATTGAAGTGTGTGCATGGTGATTGAAAAGGAGCTAGGCACTTTACTTTTCTTGGATAAATCAAGTGTTGCTACGGCTTTGAGAGAGGCCGACACACACCTTTAATGAAGAGGCACTTGGTGAAGGGTATTGATTGAAGGGGCTAGAACGCTGATTTAAAAGGGGTTGCACCATTTTCCATATTTATTTTCCTTTGAATCAAGCACTTAGAAGCGCAACATGTCTCGGCCAAGAGGTTTTCTTAGGTTATTTTGCAATTTTAATCTCTTTTGGTAGATTTAATTGAGTGTTGGATTTTAATCATTTTAATTATGTCTAGATATTTCTCTATTGCATTGTTCGATTTAATGTTTTCATTTACTTTAATGATGTCTATTAGGTTGGGTTTATTGTTTCAGTCACTATGGTGTTTATTCTGTCAGGTTTCTTTATTTTCCCGCATTTCCAATTTCTTCATTTGTCTTAGAGATCGTTCAATCCCAATGTAGAACCGTTCGGTCATCTGTAGGACCGTTCGGTTTTCATGCTTTGTTTAGTTATTTTAATGTTTTCAATCATGTTTGGTTGTATTTAATTTCTAGTTTTAATTCAATTTAGTTTTCCTTGCAAGAACACTTTCAACCCCCCCCCCACTTCGTGTGAGACTTGATTCTCGAACCACAGTTTGATCCTTGAGAGATGACCTAGGGGTCATTCCCTAGCTATACTGCATTTCTAATATGCACATTAAATTTTGCATGGGGTGTGACACCCATCAGTCTCCTCCATGCCTTGCCTGAATGAAGAGATCTCCAACCTTCCTTGGGTGACTTTTGATTGAGGAAAATATTTGCTCACAAATTTAGATGCCACAGTCTCTCAAGTAGTGAAACTTCCTTCTAGAAAGGAGTTTAGCCATGTCTTAGCATTGCCTCCCAATGAGAAAGGAAACAAGTTAAGTTTCACCCGATCATCAGATACTCCAGTCATCTTTACAGTGTTGCAAATTTCACTGAATGTTGTCAAATGATCAAAAGGATTTCCATTCGATAAGCCGTGAAATTGATTGCCTTGTACCATATGAATCAATGCAAGGTTCATCACCATATTGGTTGTGTTGTCCCTGGGCATAGCTATAGTGTTGAAGTGAAACGGGCCCACAACATTTGATGCGTCAACAAGTGTGCGTCTGGGAGGAGGTTGTTCTGCTGCCATCTCCTCTGAATCTTGTGTAAGAGCTTCTGGTGAAGATTGTAAAAGTCTTTCAGGAGAGAGGAATAACTCACGTGATGGCTTTCTTACTTTCCTCCCTCTCCTGTCACTTAATCCTTCGAGTAGAGGTTGTTGATTTTTCTTGCTCCTGGTTTGAATTGTATCCTGCATGCACAAGAAACAAAAACCCTAGAAGAACTTTTATAAGAAAATAAAAACTAGAACAAAAATATATACAAAGTCAAATTCAATTAAAATCACACTACTAATAAAGTTAAACCACTAGTCCCCGGCAACGGCGCCAAAATCTTGTTAAGCCCCTGGCAAGTGTACCAGATCGTTATCAAGTAATACAAACGGTAAGAACGAATATCGTTCTCCCAAAGGACTCACTGGCCTAAACCTTCGTGTGATTTGATTTTATAAGACTTAAAAGAAAAATAAATTGGTAGTGTTGATGCAAAAACAGAATTTAAATATGCAGATGCAAAGTTGAATTAGTTGGCAAAGAAGACTATGAATTAATGGTGTTGTTGGGGTTTACAATTTCATCTTTATCCACTCTCCTATATCTACTATTCTTGTTAAACTCGCTTTATTATCAATGTCATGCAGCTATCTAATCTACTCAAAACTCGATTCCTCGGCGAAGAGAACCTATTATCAATTACTAATTCACCATTCCTAGTCTCCCTAACTAACCAATAACGCATGAAAAGCAGAAGTTTAAAGCAATTGGCCATCCTACTCCTATTCCTAGGTAGTATTGCTTAACCATGAGAATTCCTATCAGTTCAAGACTTCCCTGTACATTCCCATATCGACAAAATCAAGGATCAATACACCGAATGACTTAAACGATGCAAGCATGATAATCGGATAAGGAAAAACTCAAACTGTTGATAATACAAGCATATGCAAGCATATGAATAAAACAAGAACTTTGATATAAGAGAGTTTCAAAAGATTACATTGTTCCCCAACAACAATGGGTTTAGTTCACCATGAACATGGTGAAACTAGATGGAATTAATGAAAAGAATGCAAGAATAAACCCTAGAATTAGTGATTTGGAGCTCCCGCATCCAAAAACCACCTCCAAGGAGTGAAGAATAGCTCCGGACGTCTCTGATTGCCAAGAGATTACTTCTAAAATTGCATTGGGTCAATTTATAGGCCAAAAAAGTAACAGAATTTCTGCCAGGCCCATTCATTTAGGCGCTCAGCAGTAGTTGACGCTCAACGGTGGTAACGCTGGACGCTCAACGGTTCCTGACACTCAGCGGTCTGCGTCTTGGACGCCCAGCACTACGGTATCGCTGGGCGGTGGTCGCAGCACCTTTTTTTCATCTTTTCTTGCCCTTTTCTTATTCCAAGTCCTTCCTTCTTCATGTTCATCATTGAACTTTCGTAAAATCCTGCCAAAACAATGTAAAACCAAGAATAATATCTCTAAAACCACTTTTGACTCTCTTGTTCACTAACTTAATCACAATGCATGATTTCAAGCTAATTCTAAGTCATAAAGGTTGTGTTTTGATATCAAATTAATGTATAAAAATAACGGTTTTTAGACCATTATCAGAGAGCATCTACTGATGGATGCTATTGAGAGCATCTATTGATGGATATTATGTGATTAAGCATCTACTGATGGATACCTACTGATGGATGATAATGAAGATAAGAAAGATTAGCATTTATTGATGGATGTGATATGATTAGACATCTACTGATGAATGTTACTGACAACATTTACTGATGAATGTTACTGACAACATTTACTGATGAATGCTACTAGGTTAAAGCATCTGTTGATGGATGCTATGATGATGAACATTCAGATGACAGTATCTACTGATTGATACTGTTATAGGAGAGGCTAACGATGAGAGAATAACATCTAATAACGGATGCTATAATATCAGGATTTGGTTTATTTTTATGCTTGTTATGTACTTGGTTGAAAGAATAGCTCTACAATGGTCATATGATGACCTGTTTTGTGATGAGTAATATTGTCTTATGTTGCCTATGGTTTTGAAATGCATGGTTGAGTTAATGTTTGAATTAGCTATTAAGCATAGATAGTGGTTGCTCATAATTCTTTAAAATAGATGCATGGTTTCAATTGTGATTGATATGCTAGGCAAGATGTATTAATTGTGGAACTTGAGTTAACTTGTGAGATGTTGGGCTCCAGAGTTTTATTGTTGAATGTGATTGCTTTGGAATTATAGTTGATTTTGCCTAAGTTTTTCTGTTGAACTATTTGCTTGCATGTGTCATTTGATCAAGGCCATTTGTTCTTCTCCCATATAAGCCAATGCAATATTTAAACCCAACAAAAGAACAATGTTTGTTCTATCCTTTGAACCTTAAGCCTAAATTTGTGAAAAACCCTTATGAAATCTTTACCTTGAGTTGAGTTGAGTATATTTGTATGATATGGAGAAAGGTTCAAGTTTGGGGTTGTTGGGGAAATTTGAAAAAGAATTATGAAAATAAAAAGATAAAGAGCATTGAGCTAAGTGTTGAACAAAATTGAAAAAGAAAAGAAAAGAAAAGGGAAGAAGAAAAAGAAGGAAAATCTCAATGATTGAAAAGTTAGGAGTAAGATGAAAATGGTTTCTCAAATATAAAGGAGAAAAAGAGATTATGGTTAATGTGAAAGGAAATTTTTACTCTGTTAACTCAAGGATTTTGTTGTCTAGAAAAACCAGTTTTCTTCTTAGCCCAACCACGTTACAATCCTTAGAAAGAAGTCCTTGTGATGATAACTTGCTTGTGAATGTGTTTTTATGTGCTTAAATGAACGACAAAGTTGATCTATGTGACATTGTGATAATAGAGTGAAAGAGACACTAATACCTCACTATACACTTTTGAGTGCTTGAGTGAAACACTGTCTTTGGTGAGGAATGGTTCCATGCATTAAACAGAAGCATCTTTGTCTAGCTATTGATCAATCATCTTTTTGCATCTGTTGTGTATTCATTGTTATGTGAGCACCATAATTGAAGCTTAATCTGCTAAGACATCATTATTTCTTGATTGATCTTCCTATGATGAGCATACATGAGTGATTTACTTATCTTAGAGAAAAATGCTTTTTAAGACCGTTGTAGTATATCTATTCTATGTAAGCCAAGTTATAGTTTTGCTTGAGGACAGACAAAGTTTCAAGTTTGGGGTTGTGATAGCGGTTGAAAATACCATTATCTATGATGTAAATTTAATACTAAATGTACCCATTTTGACTTAGAAACTTGCTTGGACTCATGGTTTTGCTTTAGTTTTGTGAATAAGAGAGTTGAGGTTATACTTTATGATTTTATTACTAAATTACCTTAATTTTGTAGGCTATTGGAAATGAATTGAAAGAAAAGTCAAAGTATCAAATGGTTGGAGAGTAGAAAAGTCAACCAGAATGTAGAAAAGTCAACAAAAATGTAGAAAAGTCAACCAAAGTGCAGAAAAGTCAACCAGAATGCAGTTTAGCTACACAGATAGCGTTGAGCGTAGAAAAAGGGCGCTGAGCGCCAGTTTTTTTTCTGTATCGCGCCTGAGCGCCACCATTGAGCGTCATTCAAGTGTCGAACCTCCGCTGTGTGCCATTTTAGGCGTTGAGCGCCGGCGACGCGGGTTTTGACCTATTTTCTATTATTTTTATGATCTATTTTAGGCCTGGACCCGTTTTCTGTTATTTTTCTGCCCTATTTAAAGACGTGGACATCTTAGGGTTTGTATCTTTTGATGGCTTAAGCATAGAAACACATTTTTCACCCGTTTGGGGGGAATTTGGGGATGCAGGAGCTCTCCTCTTCTCTTTCTAGGCTTTTATCTCTTCCATTCCATTGTACACCTAGTTTATCCATGACGGTGGAGAGCTAACTCATTTATTATTGGGGAAGATGTAACCTTTGAAATCTCTTGTATTTGAATTGATTCTTGTTATTGATACCTGCTTCTTTCATTAATTGTTAGAGATATTCTTCTTTGCTCAAATGCTTGTGATGATTTATTCATGTATAGCATAAATCTTATGATTTGTCTAAGTATCAGGAGATCTCATACTTCTAGGGTTCGATGATTTGGGGATGTGACGACTCTCCTCTTCTCTCCCTAGGATTGTTATCAAGAGATATCTTACAAATCACGATCTAGGGAATTCTCCCAAAAGCAATATTACCTAGACATAGGTGATGAAGGTTGAAAAACAGTTATTTTCATATGTCAATTTGGACCAAATTACACCCTTTACTACTTGGAATGAGCTTAGAATCAAGCAAAACTCAATAAATGAGCAGTGAAGATGAAGGAGAGGAAGATTACAAGGAAAAAGAAGTTGGTGAAGTGACGGTGTTACCTTTAGAAAATAAGCAGATTCCTCCCCCATTCAGAAAGAATCAAAAGTAACAAGGAGGATGAAATGGATCTTACTGATGAAGAAAAGGATCCTGTTGTTCACCCACAAAAGAGTAATTATCCTCCCAAGGCTAAAGATCCAGGGTGTTTAACACTGTTATGTTCCCTGAATGATTGGGATGGGGAAGCTATGATAGATTCTGGATCCAGCATCAACTTAATACCCACGAAACTTTTGAAGGAAATCGGTGGACTTGTGTTGAAACCTTCTGACTTGACTATAACTATGGCACACTGGAAAGCCTCGTGTTGATGTGTGGGGGCAGTCAGCAGTCCCTGTAAGTTGCCGGGGCGTTACAAATGGTATCAGAGCCTAGCCTCTCCCAGTACGNGGAAAGCCTCGTGTTGATGTGTGGGGGCAGTCAGCAGTCCCTGTAAGTTGCCGGGGCGTTACAAATGGTATCAGAGCCTAGCCTCTCCCAGTACGGTGTGGTTCAAGGACGAACCAGACGGAAGCTGGTGGGCATGTGACACCCGGGCACTGACGAGGGCGGGGAGTGATCGTCGGTGCAAGAGGCATGGTGCAGGGGGCACGGACAAGGAGCGGCTCCTGGCAGGCTTCGAGTGGAAGGGGCAATGGACGAATCGAACATACACTGGAATGAGAGGGATCTGGAGACTGTAAAGGTATGGGACTATACAGTTGAAAGATAGCTTAAAGGAATTGACTTGGCTACCCATATCACCAAAATGCATTTACTTTTCGGTAGCCTAACCCTTAAGAACTCCATGGTTAAGCGTGCTTAGCCTAGAGTAATTATGGGATGGGTGACCTTCCGGGAAGTTTTCTCGGAAAGTGTGTGAGTGAGGACAAAGAACACTGGAAAGCCTCATGTTGATGTGTGGGGGCAGTCAGCAGTCCCTGTAAGTTACCGGGGCGTTACAGACGGTTCTAAAAAAAAGCCAATGGGAATGGTGGAAGATGTTGTTGTGCGAGCAGACTGTCTCGAGTTTTTAGCAGATTTCATTGTTATGGATGTTAAAACAGAGGATGAGCATTCTGTGATTTTGGGGCGACCCTTCATGGCAACATCAAAGATGTTTATTGATGTTCATAATGGAAGAATAATGATGAGAGATTTGAATTATCTATTTCTCTATACTGGCCGTGAAGGGGATGAGATTAAGACAGTGAAAAGAAAAACATTTGAGAAGCCAGAGGTAAATGAAGAACAAGAAGAGAGCATAACAGGTGATGATTATTTTGACAGTTGTTGTGTTTTGCAGGTGCCTGAAAATAAAGGGAGAAGAACCATTCATCCAAAAGCAAAAGAAGATCCACTCCTACTGGGGAGCAAGGTGAGATTTAAGAGAAAGGAATGGATGGTAAAGGAGCTGAAGGAAAAAGGAATGGTGGAGATTCAAAGACCATATTCAAAAGTGACCAAGAAGGTGGACCAAAAAAAAGTGAGCTGGTGGGATGATGAAGATCCCAACGTGAAGAAGAAGAGCTGAACTTGTTGGAAATCAAATTTTGTATTTTTATGAACAATTTTCTTTTTCGGTTTTTGTTTTATTCTTTGTTGGAACTAGTACTTTTTGGAATTTTGTGAACACTTCTTGGGTAGCATCTACTGAGGGATGCTAAATTTTTTGGTATCCACTGAAGGATATCCGGACGGTACACCTACTGATGGGTGATGGAAGGAAGTGCACTTACTAAAAAGTGCCAACCAGGTTTGGGTCAGGCTCGCGACGTTAAACAAGCTCTACTAGGAGGTAACCTAGAATTTCTTCTTACACTTTTGCAATTTAAATTCTTAGAATAGGTTGTATTTTTGCTTTGGTGTGTACGCTTGGCTTGAATACTTTTTCTAAAAATGTTTGACTGACTGAGATGCATGATGGATCTAGTTGATGATTATTTGATGTGGATGAGAATTGAGTTGCAATGCATGATGATATCCAGGAAATAGATGGGTGATGAATTTATGATTGTGGTCATGATGCTAAGCATGGTGTATGAATGAATTTTGTGTGAGAAAGCATGTGTGTGAGATTTTGAGCTCCAGAGTTTTTATTGTTGCATGTATTGTTCACAGGAAAACATGGATGATATTGCCTTAATCTTGATGATCGATTGAATTGCATGTAAAGGTCATATGATCAAGGCCATTTTTGAAAACCCTTCTCTAGCCAAATTTCCACCCAAAGTGTTTGAAATATTATACCCTTTTTGAACTTTAGCCTTAAACAGGAGGTGATCCCTTGTTTTGAAATTTTTCACCTTGAGTTGGGATGAGCTAACGTGTATGTGATGAAAAGGTTCAAGTTTGGGGTTGTACGGGGGAAAAGTGAAAAAGCAAATGAAAGGCATTGAGCTAAATGTTGGTGAAAAGAGAAAATTCATGAGAAAAAGAAAAGAAAAGAAGAAAAGCATGAAGAAGAGCTCAATGCAAAAGAAAAAGAAAAGGGAAAAGTTGGGAATGAGAGACATTGGTGAGAGTGGTGCTTGAATGTTGAATATTTTGATAGCTCTCTTGACTCAAGGATTTTGCATTCTAGAAAAACCAATTCTTTCTTGTTAGCCCAACCTCATTACAAGCCTTGGGAAAGTCCTTTTGATGGCATTTGCATGTAAAGATGTTGATTGTTTGAGATGAATGGCAATTTTGTTTCATGTGACTTGTGAATAATAGAGAGTTGGAGTGTCACCTTAAACACTTGAGTGATTAAGTGAAACACTTGCTTGGTATAATTTGTTAATTTTCATGAGTACATTTTTGCTTAGTGAATTGATCATTCATAGTATATAACATTTATTGTGCAATCTCTGGGTTGAAAGCATGCATGCATCTTATTTTGGATTTCACTGAGGATATTGAATTGAGTGATTTTGACTTGTACCTTGGGATTGTTGAGGCATTGGATGAAACAGTCTAAACCCAAGTTTTGTTTGTTTTGCTTGAGGACAAGCAAAATTCTAAGTTTGGGGTGTTGATGAAGGTTGAAAAATAGTTATTTTCATATGTCAATTTGGACCAAATTACACCCTTTACTACTTGGAATGAGCTCAGAATCAAGCAAAACTCAATAAATGAGTCTAGAGAGAGTCAAAAGTTGTTTTTAGCGATTTTATGCTTATTTTGCATTATTTTGTAGCTAATTTGAGAAAAGTAAGAATGGAGTTGAAGATACAGGTCGTTGACTCAAGAAAAGAG
>NC_028354.1:1508105-1554388 GCF_000741045.1 Vigna radiata var. radiata
AATAGATGAAATTGTTAGTACCCAACAACATTCATTCCTCCATTGTTTTCATTTGTCAATTGAATCAACTTTATCTTTGCATGTTAATATATTTTGTCTCAAAACCAATTTATTAATTTTTATTTTTCAAGTCTTATTATTTTAATTCACGCGAACGAGAAAGCCATACGAGTCTCTTGGGAAAAACGATACTTGGTCTTACCATTTATATTACTTGTACGATTTGGTACACTTGCCAATTTGTCAACAATAGGGATAGGAAGGTTGGTTGCCTTTAAGCTTCTGTGCGTATGTAATGCATAATTAATTGCTAGGGAGACAAGACATTGTAAACTGGTAATTAAGGATAGACTTTCTTCACCGATACATCGGGTTTAAAGTAAATTAGAAAGTGGCATTAACATTAATGAAGAAGATGAATTCATTTATCCATGAGAGTGATTAGGTGAAATCTAAACCCTAACAACATATTCATCTCATATTATCAACATCATCCATTCACTTTTGTGTTTAGCCTCAATTGATCAAATTGCATACATATTTACTTTTATCGTTTTGCATTCAAAAACCCTAAAATATTGTTCTTATAGTCTTAATTGGTTAAGCAAAAGCGCAACTGTTTAGTGTCGTAACTCTCTTGGGAAAACGATACTTAGTCTTACCATTTATGTTACTTGATACGATTTGGTACACTTGTCAGAGTCTTAAAAATATCTCTTTGTTTTGGTTGAATTGGTAGAGGGTTAGTCATCTTTTTGCTTTTTTTCTCTTTCGATCATTCAATCCTCTCCGAGAACACAATCCACTATGATGGGTTGTTGATATACAAAAGACACTCCTTCGCTCTAGTCAAATATATTTTTCAAAAAGGTCTTTATTTTATTAGGATAAACCAATTTTATTTTACTTGAACATCAATCGTATATTTATAAGGCTTGTGGCAACCAAACACATTGGTTAACTATTAACGCAACATATTTTTACACAATCAAACCCCATAATACGGTATATTTGTAAAGCTTATGGCAATCTAACCCATTAATACCTGCTAATATACCTACTAACTGCGTATAAATGACCACTAACTCCGATCTGTATATTTCATATGATACACTCTTATTTTTTTTTTACACATATAACTTGTACATGGCTTCTTTCATATCAATATACATAACTTACATTTCATGTTGCAAGTGTATGATATGAATTTGTTCCTTCTCTTTGACTCCTTTATTTTTGTATTTGTCGATTTTACTTTCGGTACTTTGCATATTATTAAAAAATGAATTTTAAGTCCAGTTGAACATCACAAAATATGATTATAAGATAAGATTTTCATTTATTTATATATTGTAAATTAACTTTATTTCTAGTCAAAATGAGATTTCTGACACATCTCCTCACATTGAGGCATACACAACTCAATTGTGAGATTAAACATTAATAAATGGTCTAATGGAACAATAGATCTAACAAACAAAAATATTCGTTAAGATAAATTCTAAATCATGACTTTTATATTATGTTAAGAAGAAAATTTTAAGCTTGACTCACAAATGAGCTTGTAAAGTAAAATTTATACCTATTTATATATTGTGAATTGATCTTATCTCTAGTCAATGTAAAATTTTCGATACATATTTTACAATTATACAGGATCTTTTGTAAGTGGTATTACAATTTTTTAGCGTTTTATTTTTTATAAAGGCTGTAGCCATCTCATCTAACTTTCAAGATGTTGTCCCTACTAAAATGTTGGAGTTAAAGGTTTTTAGGATCTTGGTAGCGAGATAAATAGTAGGAACTTCTTCTCCTTGTTAGATATTTTATCATTGCCTTCAAAAATTGAAATACTAGTGGGTTAAATGTACTAATGTGGTTATGATGGAGGTTTTTTTTTTTTCGTATGCATTTTTGTGTTCATCCACAACTTAATCTTTAACAGAGAAATTAGTTAATGATTTTGATGCAAAAATAATTTAGAGTATCTTTATGTGATACAAGTAAACAAATTATTTTTACAACTTCATTAATTCAATTCATGTTAGATTTTCATATCAACTAAAAGTAAAATTAATTTATAACGAAAAGGTAGAGAGAAACCTCACCTTGTTAAAACGACTCAATAACTCATCATTTCAAATTGCATTAATAATATCTCATTATTAGAAGTCCCAATCTTTTGCCGCAGGAACAATTCTTTATATTATCTAGAGTCAAATAACAACAACTAATTCACACTAATTAATAAAGTTAAATAAAAAATAATAATTATACTAAAAATCAATCATTTATCTAAAATATTCTTTCTAAAAATTTGATATTAAAAAATTGAAAATAAAACATCAATTAAATGAGTGACATTTTAGACACACTCTTATAAGATAAAATTGATTATAATTTATTTATGTTTTCCTATCAAATAATAATAACAATATTTTGACCAGAAGCAAACGGCACAAGAATAATTTTCTAGTCATTGCTGCGTCAAAAGAGGATATTTCAGTCAGATTTCTCGATTTGAGTCTGTAATACTCTGTGGCCATCTCACACAACTAATTTAAGGACCCACAAGAATAATTTTGTAGTCATTGCTGCATCGCATTCTCTCACACAGAAAATGCAGGAAAACGGGAACTTGGAGTATTCATACAAATGTGATTAACTATGTTGGAAGCCAACCATAGCATAAAAAAAAATATTAGCTATAGTCCGAGACATTGAAGGTAGAGTACCAACCACTTCACCTTCCAAAAACTCTCTCTCCTCATCTATCTCAGGCTCCTCCAACAGTGTAGACTCATGTAGCTTTCAATTCCCATATCTACAATCTCAAAATTCCCTTCACTTTTTCTTCTCCTGAATCAAGGTGAACAAACTCTCATAATGGAGGAGGGTCAATGTTTGATGAGGAGTAAGAGAAAGTACTCTTTGAGCTCTAGTCTTCATGGTTCTTCTACTGATTACCCTTCCTATGATGATCACTCATGGGAAGAGCAAGCCTTTGCTAAAGATGCTGCTTGGTCTGGTTGTGTGTGGCCACCACGATCATATTCTTGTACCTTTTGCACAAGGGAATTTAGGTCAGCACAAGCTTTAGGAGGTCATATGAATGTTCACAGAAGAGATAGAGCAAGACTAAAGCAGCCACATAGCCCTCAGAATGAAATCCTCAATTATGATCCTGAGAAAACTCAAGCCCAGAATTCGGTTCAAATTTCTTTCACTTCATTGGGTTACTTATACCCACCTTCTATCACTGGATTGCCTCATAACACTAACCCTAATTCTGATCCTTATTCTCATGTTGTTGCTTCCCCTTCCAAAGTTTTAGGCGCACCAGTTAACAAGAGATGCAGAGAGAAACCCCAGATTCCACAATACAATAGTTCTTCAATTTTCAAAGGATGTCATGAGTCTCCTCCTTCTCTTTCTTCCAAATCCTGGCCAAATTTAACTGATGACTTCAGATTTTGTTCGAGTAGGCTCGATCTTGAAGCTAGTGTTGAGACAAAATTGCAGGGATTGGATTCTGGGTGTAGGAGTGAGGGTGATAAGGGTAAAACTGAGGTGGCTGTGAGCATGAACTTGTTTATGAGTCGAGCTCACCCAGTTGTGCAGTTTGAGAATAAAGAGACAGATACAAGTTTCAAGAAGAGAAAATCAGACACTTCATCCATTCCATTCTTCCCCAAATCATGTTCAGTTGATAAGGATCATGTGCAGTCAGAGATGTTTGATTTTAGCCCTAGCTCTATAGAAGAGCTAGATCTGGAGCTAAGGCTTGGTCATAGGTCCGAGGTATAGTAAAACATTTGAAGCACGGATATTGTTAATAAATATAATTTTACTCTTTTCTGATTTCCCCCTGTTCCTTGTTTATTTCTTTTGATACAATGTAAGGAAGATTTTCATGTTTCATTGGATGTGTGATAATAACAATATGGCAATCTCAACTAAGCTATAGCTCATCAAAGGGTGCAATTATATATAATTGATGTTTCCATCGATTTACTAGGATCATTTAAAAGCATCTGAGAAACATTGCGGTTTTATATAATTTTTTAGTAGGAAGATGAATGCATATATATAAGATTCATGTGATTGTTCAGCCTATTTTAAAGCATATGTAATATGAGACATTTTGTAACAGATAATCAGCTTAGATTAGGTTGCAACCTGTAGTTTAATTTCGTTTCTTTGTTTTTATGCCACAGAAAATCTGTCTTGTACTACAAATCAGGCCACAAAGATTAATTCTATTTACATTTTTAATTGGCAGAACTTGCAAGCAGGTTTCTCCTAGTGAGAATAACTCATTATTATTTGCTTGTGAAAACTGTACTCAAATGTATAGTTCCAATTTTCAGGTTATCTATGTCAATATTTGTTTGAAAATACAACAGATTCATAGTTTTTTATGTGAATTTTCTTGTGAGTTGCTGAAGAAGCTTTCCATGCATGCACTGAACATATATATTTACCATTGATGCATGCTTCCTCTACTGATTATGTGGGTCCCCTACTTGTATCCTAAGGTGGTGGATAGGTTTCAAGGTTTGAAGAGAGCATAAAAGAATATTTGATTGTGTGTGTAAATGCTATAGTTGGAGTATTGAGATTAGTGCATGCATGTGGGGTTTGAGGGTGAAGGATCCTACTAAGAACTGCATGGAATATTGTGAGCTCGTTTTCCTATTCAGTACCTGACTGACATATCAGTAAAGTTAGCAATATATAAAAGATGTTTGAGCGTTTCAAAGGCATATAAAGTCAGATACATCCCAACATTGATTCCCTTTTACTTTGTATTATTCTCATCTTCATCAGATTTGTTGCAATGCTTGGTATCCTTATTCCCTCGCGCATAAATCCATTTGCTTACATTCTGTCTCACCTTTTTTCTTTTCCTCACTCTTTCCTAAATCCCTCCAAAATCTGCCACCTACTCCAGAATCAATCTGTTTAAAGAATAGGCTGTGACATTATGCTTTGCTTTTTTATATTCACAGGGAGAATATTATCCCAACAAAACTCATTGGACCTTGCAACGCAATTTTTGTTTCTTCTTCTCCATGCATGAATTAGGTACACACAATGACAATCTCTTTCAATTATAATGTGTCGACTCCAACTTCCCTACCAATTAACCATAGCCACTCAAATCTGCTGGATAATCGATGCAGCTAGGTTGCGAGGTGAAATAGTACTCTCTTTTTTCCTGATGGATACCTTCAATGAGAATTTGATGGAACTAGAATCGTATCACTTAAAATGCTCCATTAAAACCCACTTATTTTTATAGGCTTCCTATTGTTAGGTTTTGTAAGAGAAGATGTACATAATGCGATAATTTACTTTTATTTCATTTCCTTTTTACATTTTTTATATGAATTAGGAAAATTCATTTGTCTTATTTAAATTATTTATGTTTTTCTGATTAGAAAAATTAGATTTGTAATGTCTCCCATACTATAATATCTTCTTAAAAAAAATAAGAAAATTGCAGAAGTTTACTTTGGACAAAAGACATTTTAAAATAGCCTACGTATCCTATTCTTTTCTAATCTGTATCCCTCAGAAAATGTATATGTATACACATATCTCTAGCTATACTGTTTCTTTTTCTTTTCTATGCATATTCTAAATAGACTCATGTAGTACTATGTATATTTTAAATAGGTTCATATTAGACATTATTGCTATTTATATGAAGATTTTATTAAAAAAGAAAAATATAAAGACTACATTAAATTTATAATAAAATTACATCTCACACGTAAATAAAAAAAAATATTATTAATGAGTTTTTCTTACAAAAATATCTTTAAAACTCATTTTTTAAAAATTTTTATTTTAGAGAATTTAATATTAACTTTCTTTTGAACTACTTCTATAAAATTTTCTCATAGTTTAAATTGATTTACAATTATCTTCTGTATTAGAATATTTTTCATTAAAAATATTAGTTCGACTAAAAGCTAATTTAAATTAATCTACAAAACAATCATCTTATACATCACAAAATTAAAAATTATCTCATAATTACTATGTGAAGAGTATAGTTGTTATTGGAAACTTTGCAAACTATTAATGAAAGTATCATCCTCTAAAAACAGGCATATCAACGAAAAAAAAATCATAACTTATGACATACCACCAAAAATAATATTTAGATTCTTAACAATAAAAAATTCATTCAGAATACAATCATATATATTATGATCAACAACTCAAACGATTTTCATATAAAGCATAAGAAGTAATTTGCATGAATTTCAATTGATCATTGTTTGGACAAAGATAATTCATCCATTTTTTAGTTCTAAAAATTATTATATGTTCTACAAGTAGGTATAGTTTAAAAGTAATATATTTTGGGTCTTGAAAACGAAGACTAATATTTTGTATTTTTTTTAAGGTCTTATATTTGGTATTCTTGTAATGTCAGTAATAACTGTGTATTAAAATAAGACTTTTTGGCGTAATTTTTTAAGGAGAGACTTCTGACTTGGTGACATTTTTTTTCAACTTAATTAATTCAATAATTTAATTTTCCTTATAAAGAACAAAAGAGAGAGATATGAAAATGAAAATTCGGGTAGCATATTGCAGAGTGCACATGTGCATAAATGTCGCTTTTCAACTTAATTGGCGATGAAGAATAGAACTATAGAATGACAAGAGAATATTAGTTGTTTATGAACTTGTCTGGGAATTATGTTTAACAAACATTTAATTCGTTAATTAGAAATTATTGCTTCGGGATATCCGAATTTTGAAATAGAAATTTCAGAGGGTTAGGTGGTATTTTGTCTCGGATTTGTTATTCATACTTAATTAATTTATTTTTTATGAGTCACCACTCACTTATTTTTTGAGTAATTCATTTAGAATATAATTGCAAGGAAGAAGTTTCTTCTCTCACGAGCTCACTTGCAAATACTTTATTCATGGTGAGTCTCATCCAAAAATTCCATCTTACAATTAACAAAGTAAAATAGAGTCTTTATGTAGAGTTGATTTACGTAGATTCATGAAGTAAACATATAAAATATTTACATAGAAATATTTAAAGTAAGACTTATATTTTATACATTTAGTTTTCCACTTATATTTAAATATTTATATATATATTTTTTTTATAAATTATACAAATAAATTATATGTAAAATATCTTACACATCTCCACTTAATTCAATTGAAATCTTGATGTGAGAGATAGTGTCATCAAAATGGATTGAAATCCATGAGTCAATCCGGCTCACCACGGGTTTGAACTGAGTTGGGTTGGTAAAATATGTGGAAATTTTGATGCGAGCCAATTTTGACCCGGCTCCCTAAGAACCCGGCTCACATGGTTGAACCCGTGTTGGGTCGGGTTGGCTAACTAACCCACCTATTTTTTTTAATTAAATCAAATTAATTAAATTAATTATTCAAAACCCACATCCTTCTTAATAACCAGACTCTCTGTCTTCTCACTGAAAATTTCACAATGAAAGATCAGTTCTATTTTAGGAAGTTAATTTTGATTTACTCTTAATGTTTGAGATATGATGGAAAAATATATACAATATTTTTACAATAACACGAAAAAATCATATAAGTCATCCTATATATACAATATTTAAACATATACTACATTTTCACAATATTTAAACATCCTATATATACAATTTTTTACAATATTTAAACATATACGATATTCTTACAATATTTAAAAATCCTATATATACAATATTTTTATAATATTTAAACATCCTATATATATGCATTATTTTTACAATACTTTTAATAATTAATAACACGGAAAAATATATACAATACTTTTACAATATTTAAACATCCTATATATACAATATTTTTACAATATTTAAACATATAAGATATTTTTACAATATATAAACATCCTATATATACAATATTTAAACATCCTATATATACAATATTTTTACAATATTTAAACATATACAATATTTTTATAATATTTAAACATCCTATATATACAATATTTTTACAATATTTAAACATCCTATATATACAATATTTTTACAATACTTTTAATAATTAATAACACGGAAAAATATATACAATATTTTTAAAATCACTTAACTACTTCATCAAACACTTTTCATTGTTTAATATACACAATCATAGCAATATAAAATCATATAAAATATCCTATATATAAAACATCCTTATGTAACTAAGATTTTTCAATTTTTTTATATTAATTATTTCAAAATAAACACATGTTACTTATGATAACTAAGATTCTTTAATTTTTTTATATTAATAAATACAACATAAACACATGCTACTTAATAATTTAGATTCTTCAATTTTTTTTAGTTTCTTTTATATCAATTGGTCCAATTATTACTATTTTAATTTGATTGATCAAAGTAACATATTATAAGAATCTTAGAAGAAGAGGGTGAAAAAAAGTTAAGTGAGTCAATGAGCCAACCCATTTAACCCACCAACTCGTGGTGGGTCGGGTCGGATTTGAATTTTTTTCGGCTTGCTAATAAATGAGCAGGATTGGATTGACTCACTAAGTGGTCAACCCGTGGTGGGTCGGGTCGGGTCTGACCAGGTTACTCGTTTTGACGGCTATAGTGAGATACTTAATTTAAAGAATTTATAGTATATAACAATTAATTGTAAGTAATTAAAATTATAAGAAAAATAAATTTACACGTATTTCTTCTATTTGTAAAAGAATTATGTTAATAAAAGTATTTGGGTTCAACCTTATAGATAGGCTCCACAAAGACTCCAAATTCGTCTTTATTGCATAACTTTAACTTCTCCCCATTCAGCATGATCTACTCTTAATACATATACAATTAACAGTTACATATTTTTGAAATTAAATTTGTTATATTCTGTTTTTTTTTTCTATAGAATTTTTTATATATTATTGCTTGTAGTACATTTAATCAAGTTTTTTAATGTGATAACAATATCACACATTTAATTATTAAGATAGTATTAGATGTTATTTTTTTATATTTTCTTTTCTGATGTCAGAATTATTATATACTGATTTTTAGACTAATCCTTCAAAAAAAAATAATTCCTATTTGTAACTGATTTTATTATATTTTTTTAGTTTTTTTCTTTTACAGGATTATTTATATACCGCATTTAATAGTATATTTAATCAAGTTTTTCTAATGTGATAACAATATCACATATTTGATGACTAATACCAACCTCAATCCCCATAATTTCTATGAAGGAATTTTTATAAATAGACTGTTCACATACTCCAACCCGTATACATTTGTATATCATATTTATGCTAAAGTTATGCTAATATTTATGAATAGATATTCGTTTGTTCAAAACGTTCAACCTAATCGTGACAATTTTATATCCCCAATTCCACGTCATTCCTATCTTCTAAGAAATGGGAGAGTCTCGGCCCACAACCTCATCACTACATTACTATTTTAAAGGTTTTCTAAGGATTTTTTTTTTTTTTTATCGGAAAAGGAATTTTTATAATAGAGTATTCAGATACTCCAACCCATATACATTTGTATAACATATATCACATCAGAAAACAGAAATTTGTATTCTAAGTGTCTCTAAAGCTTGAATTATTTTATAATGACAATAAATTGGAACCATATCTCCTTATACTAATGTTATGTTGATATTTATGAATAGATGTTTGTTTTTCAATCTCTCGATTAATCACAAACTTTTTTTTTATGTTTATTCTCCAATAACAGAGGTAAATGTTACAGAGAGTATTGTTGTTGTATGTCATTTGACTTCTGCAAGATAAAGATTTTGCAATAAGAGGAACTAGTTAAAACTATCTTAGAACCGGTAAAGAACGAACTCTAATATATTTATACGGAGATTATACATTAAAATCATATTTAATTTAAATATATTATATTTACCACAAACAATATCAGTCACTTCTTATAGGTTGTGTACAGAGAAAAACAGTACTAAAAGATAAAAAAAAAAAAAAAAAAGTGAAGGTATTTGAAGTCAGGGAAAGTAACATTAGTGCATAAACGTTGTTTAACGTCGGTTAATTTGGACTTTTAACGTCACTTTTCCAACCGACGTCTATACGGGTGACGTCAATGGGACGTCGAAATTCCATATAACCGACGTCTTTTTAGACATCAGCCCACGCCATCCTCGACGTCTATATAGACGTCGGAATATGCCAAAACCGACATGTAATGGGGCTATATAGACGTCGGCCTATGCACTAATCGACGTCTATCTTCACTATAGACGTTTGACTTTGCATTAACCGACGTCTTATATAGCCGTTGTGTTTTAGTGCAGTTTTGATCTTTTCTTTCGATAGCCTAGTGATAAAAAAAGCATATATGTTGTAAATCCACTTGATTTCATCATCAAAAATCCCCAAAACCGAACACGATGCATCTCTGAAATCAGTATTTGGTTTTCCTCTTGAATAGTACAATCTGTTCATCCGAGCACAACGATGGTGGTCATGTTTTTATATCATGTATATAATTTGATGTAGTATACTTTGAGTCTTGGACTTTGGCTATGTTGGGTTTCAAATAAACTTAAATGAATTAGCCATTAGAGTCTTATGAGTAGTTAATGTAATAGTTATTAGAGTTTTATGCATAGTTAATGCATTAGTCATTTGAGTCTTATAGATAGTTAATTTGTTAGCCATTTTTAGTTGTTTTTTTTTTTTTAAGTACATGGTCGTAAATATTTGAGTCAATAACATCTATTGTTGATTGCATGGATAAGACAACAACAACAAAGGTAAATTAGTTTTTCACAAAGTAAATTTGTTGTCTGCAAATTGGCATTAGTGCTAGAGATCTTGAGTGTATTAGCGTTCTTTGAGAAGTTTAAATGAGGTGACCAATCTTACAACCATGCCTAGGTTGACAAAATTTGTCAACTATTACATTTGAAGTCAATAGATGGAGGCTCTTCCTAATTGTCCAAGATAATTGGGAGGTGGTTGATGAGGACTTTGTAAAACCAAAAAGCATTGTTGGTTTTACCAATGCCCAAAATAATGCGTTGAAAGCAATGCACATGAAGGACAAGGCAACCTTATAAGTATTGTACTGACTTGCTGATGAGTACAACTTCAAAATAAGAGTAGGAAATTCTAGAGAAAGCGTATAAGGGAGATAATAGAGTGATGCAGTTCGAACTTCAAACACTTAATGATGAGTTGGATTGCATGATGATGAAAGGGACTATAGGAGTGTCCAAGTACAAAACTTAGGTGGAAACTAGCTCATTAGAGAAACATTGCCCGCTACTCAAGTTGTGGAAAAAATCTTAAGATAGCTAACTGATGACTTTGAGAATTTGTAAGTGTGACTGCGAAGTCCAAGAATATGTTCAGCTCTCGATTAAAGAGTTTGTTGGATCTTTTTGTGATGCACGAACACCAAAAGAAGAAGAAGGTAAGGTCCCTTAAAAAAGCACCCTAAACAAAAGCAACATCAAAGAGGAGAATGTGTTTTATACCCAGAACACTTGATGCAAAGGAAGAGGTCAAGGACGTAGAGGAAATGGTCATAGTGGTAGAGGTCATGGATGATAAGAAAAAGACAAAATAGACCGACTAACAAAATTGGCTCAAACAAGGAAAGGCCAATGGAAAAGAAGTCGATCGAACAACTCAAATATTAAGTGCTTTAAATGTGGCAAATATGACACTGTGAAAAGAATTGTAACTCGGATAAGAGTTACAACTATTGTAAGGGTAGACATTTTGCTAAAAAAACTTTTAAAATGGAAGAGAACAAATAACCAAATTTCTAAAAGAGGATGTTGAAAAGAAGGAGGCAGTGTTGTTGATGATGAGAAGGTAAAAGTCGATCAAAAGGAGGTCGACCTTAATACCAAGCCAAGTAGTAGAAAACAAGTCGGCTATAGTGAAAATGAAGTTGGCCATGAAAAAAATAAATAATTCGACTATTAATGAAATAAGCAAACACGTCAAAAAAAATTTACTGTATATAAAAGTCAGAATGAAAAATAGGAGAATGAAGATTAAGATAAAACAAGCCTTTAAGTTTACAAGAGAGTTTTATTGAGTTTAGAATAAACTTAAATGCAACTTTAGAACTCTAAAACAAATAAAAAAATATAAAAATAAATTAGTTTTAAATTAATATGTAGTTAAATAAGAACTAAATTATAAAATAATACAATTCAATTTTTATCATAAACAATTCAATTTTTATCATAAACAATTCAATTTTTTTATTCAATATAGTACACTTCATTGATTCTTCATTGAACTTCAGTTAATTTGGTTCACTCCTAACTTCAACCATAATATTTTTACAAATTTATTTCTCACAAATTTTTATAAATGATTTCATCGGTCCCTTTATTAATATTATTTACTAATTATTACTATTAATATTTTTATTAATATTATGATTATCTATATTTTTATAAATTATTATCACTTTTCTTATTATTATTTTTATTATTATTACTATTATTATTAAAATATGTTTACAAATTTATTTACCTTCTCACAAATTTCTATAAATGTTTTCGTTATGCCTGTATTTTACATGCGGTCTATTATTATTATTATTATTATTATTATTATTATTATTATTATTATTGTTATTATTATTATTATTATTATTAATATAAAATTAAATACAAATAATTTTTATAATGTAATTATAAACCATTTTTATTTATTTTGTAAATAATTTTTAACTAAAAAAAGTAGTTAAGTTTAAAAAATAGTCAAATTAAAAAATGATTAAATTTAAACAAACAGTCACTTAAAAAAATAATATTAATAAAATGATTATTTAAATTAAAAATTATTTAAAAGATAAAATTAAAAAACAAATATCAATATAAAGAAATGTTCTTTACATATAAATATAGATATTATTATTAATAATATTATTATTGTTATATGTGTGTGTGGACGTATGGGTATAAGCATGTGTGAGGGTTTGTGAGGATATGTGCTTGTGTGATTGTGTAAGTGGGTGCATGTGTAGGTGTGTTGATGCGTATGGGCATGGGCGTGGATGAACCGGCGTGTGTGTGTGGCAGACTTAGATCGGAAAGGGTTGATGGACGACTTAACATGCCAACTTCCAAAAACTTGTTCAGTCAATGATTCTTTTTTCAATGGCCTTTACGTAGCAAGTACATTGCACCAGACCCACTAGCTAAACATTCTTTCATGTGGTTTAGTGGATTGGGAGACCCTTAACGCTTACATTTTCTTTTTTAGTTGAAATATTTTTCAAAGTATTTTTGCTGGTAAAAAACATCCAAAGTATTTGTGTAATAAGGTGATTGATTAGTACACTAAAATTTTTGCATGATGCTCCACTATACATGTAGGAGTGGGATTTTGGTTGAAATTGGTTACTATTATTTATATATATTATTAAATAATATACGTTATAATATCTTTGTTGCATAAATTTATACATACTTATATTTTTACATTGATTGGAACACCTTAGTAGGAAACCTAGTAGGAAACACATGATAGGATAAATTAAGACTGCTTTCACTTCAACTACTTTCCTTTAGCTTTAGCATTGTGCATGAGGAGCAGTTGTTCTAGATAGAGAGAAGATGACGAAATCGGTTTCACTACAATTTGAAGTGTCATAGAATCGATTCCAGCAATTGAGTTTATATACAAGGGAAACTGGTAGAATAGATATGACTACTAATTAGTTAGGATTTATATACATACATACACACACACACACACACACACACATATATATATATATATATATATATATATATATATATATATATATTAAATAATAATTATTATTAATAGCTATTATTATTGATATTATAAAAGTAAAAAAATAATTATACATTTTGTTCTATTAAAATATTTTTTTTATTCTATTATATCCCTTAAATCTTCCATAAATTTTTTTTATAAAGTTCATTCCTAAATCGATTTACTTTCACTCTCAACAAATCTCTTAAAAACCATATACAAATTTTATTATGAAATCTCTTCCTATTCATTTATTCACTCATCTTTAAATTTATATTGACAAATAAACACTTCCTAATAATTATAAATATTGAAATTATATTGCTTATTTTGGTGAGAAATAAAGATATATCTCAACGTTTATGTTTTATTGGCATTTCCATCGGAGTGCACTACAGATAACTTTATCAATAATATTGTATTGTACTTTTCACGTACATATTTATATATAACTTAAGGTTATATTGATTAATTTATAATATATATATATATAATATTTATTAAATATATTACTTTTATAAAAGTAATTAAAAATTGGTGATCAATTTAGTAACAATTATAATCATCAACTAATTAATCACCACAGAAAAACGATTATCTATTTTAGCAATAATAGTTATTGATTTATGTCAATTATTAAACTTAGTTTGTAACCATTGAATTAAGCTAGCACTAAATTTCATCAATACCGTGCATCAATAAGTATGGAAATAGTAAAAAAGACAGGTAAGTTATTATATCGGTTGATACTTTTATTAGTGATCATTTTAGTCATATAATAATTTGGTCTATTTCATGATTTCTCCTTATTATTGAAAGAAAATATGTTAAGTGAGACGCAACGAAGAATTGGATGTTTGAGTTTTGGAAAAGATAATTTCTTGAGTTAAGAAAATGAAAATGAAATTGAAGAAATGAAATACTAATCAACGAGAAAAAAAGTCTAATTCAAAAATAAATATTGAAAATTTTATTAAAGGGTATTTCAAAATAAATTATTTAATAGAAACAATAAATTCTGAATATTATATATATAATCTAAAATGCCATAGCTATCATCATATCATTGTGTTTAGATTTTACATAAAGCAAGGATAGACTCATCTGTACCAGGTTGTCATTTTAGTAACATGAAAAACGAAAGATAAGAAGATCACATAATTATTTAAAGTATTTTATTAAAGAGACTCTAACATCACGCGAACAAACCACATAATTTTTATATTACAAAAAAATGGATAAATTTCATTAAATCGTTGGGAAAATTATTCATGCTAATTTCTAAGAAAAACACCTTTTTTCTATTTCAGAACTTATATAATTAATAGATGTTTATCCCCTTTTTGCTAATGAAGAGTTTAATAGCATTGCAAGTGGACCAAAATGTTTATTTAATTTTTCATTTCTCAAAAAAATCGTTAAATAAGCAAAAGAAATATTGCAAATGACAGCTGCTATTATCATAAACGGCTAACTAATTCTTCGAAGACAATAGATATTGTATTTTCTGCAACACACAATCTAACACAAAAATAAGCATAATACTTGAATTAACTTTTACCTTCAGGCAAAACATTTTTTTAGCTTTTCACCAAGCCTAAGAGAGCACAAAGTGAAAATCATATAAACTCTTTTTGATCCTCTCAAGGTAGTGTAAAAGGAAATGTCTGGTAGAATAATTGAACGAGTAATAAAGATGCTGCAAATTAATATTTTATTCAATTAGCTTCAAGGTTTTCTTACCATTTTTAATACCATACATTCTAAGTTATACTAAGTTAACTATATTACTCAGCTGACATAATAAAAAAAGGCAAAAAAATGCATAGTTTCTGCAGTTTTCCAATCTGATTATAAATTTTGTCTCAGCCATTCTGTTGACTATAGTTTCATACCACTTCTGTTTTCCTTGGTGGCGTTTATGTCTTCTTGCTATTTCCCCTTCACTTGCCAAAAAAAGATGGAGTTCAACACCCCAATCTATAAGAAATCTGAGATAAGGTGGAGCTCAGATGATCAAGGTGGCCCTGGACAAGTGAAATCTTATTCTTGTTCCTTCTGCAAGAGAGGATTCTCTAATGCACAAGCCCTAGGTGGCCACATGAATATCCACAGAAGAGATAGGGCAAAGCTCAAGCAATCTTCTGAAGAAAGCTTGCTTTCGTTGGACATCTCAATCAAGACCTCAAGTGATCACAGTAATGACCCTTCTGATTTGGAAGAGAAAATTTTCTTTCGGTTGGGTTCTGGAGAAGATCAGAAGCATTCTAGAAATCGTAAAATGCCATTCAATTTCCCTCACAAAAGTGATCGTGATTATGCATCAGAAAGGGGTGTGTTCATTGGTTCAGCAGAAATTCCTCATCATCTTCCTTCTTTTGTTTTCGGGCAGCGAATTGAAGAGAAGACAGCTGATTTAGACCTTGAACTTAGGTTAGGCCTTTATCCACAGGAGTCAGCAACATTGAACACTAGATCGTTCTTTTGAAGTAGCGTTCCAAGTGTGGAAGATCAGTGAAAAGTTGCTTTTATCTCATACCTAGCTCTTCTTCCACTTATAAGGTAATTAATTACGTTTAAGAATTTAATTTTGATACAGTATGAATATTGTTTTCACTCACAGTACTGCATCAAAATTAAATTCTCTCTCTCTCTATATATATATGTCTTGCTAGTTCAATAATGGAACGCTATCATGTGAAGTATATGTTAATAGTGCTTGTATTATTCTTCTGCTGTTATGTAGCAGATGGGTTTGTGATTTTCGTTTTGTCTTTCTTTTTTATTCTTTTGGTATTATTATGTTATATCCACAGTGTACACTGTTTCTGTAATCATACAACTGTTATTTGAAGTTGTTGCTTCGGGTATTATATATAAGAGAAGTTCTATGTTGTTCCCAAGATATGATTACATAGCTGGTTTGATTTTATACTGCATGTTCCAGCTTAAATTCCTGTATATGAATCATAACGTTTAGTAACATTTGATATACATAAACGACATCGGATCGACACGAAATTATTTGAAGGATCAAAAAAAACAACAGAACTCAATTTGTGAAAACAGAATAAGATTCACCTTGTCCTTTGTCATTCGTAAGTGGAAAGAAGTTAACAGTCCATAATCTAACTATAACTTCATTTTGAATGCAATTTTACCAGTTCTCTTCAGAAATCTGCAACGGTTCTTCGACTTCTGACCTAAGCTCCCAAAATAACCCATTCACGATCTCATAAACTTGCTAGCTTTTACAATCTATCAGCTCAATTCTAATACTTTCCACTTTTTTCAAATAAAATATTTTGAAAACTTTGCCATTGATTTTGATATTTTTCTTTTCACTTCCTTGATAGCATCACTTTTAAAACGATAATTAGTTTGAGAACCATGGTAGGTAATTAACTCCACTTGTGGCAATTGAAGACCGCGCATTTTCTATTTTTTTTTTCCCTCTCACTAATTAACTTCCTGAAAGCTTCAATTAACAACTTCTATATACCTATAAAATTTTTAATGATGTAATGAGGAATAAAATTGAAGGGGATAGAATTATAGTTTATTAAGTGTTGAGGTCGTTAGCGGGGAGGAGGAAGGTCATGCGAGTGATCAGGAATAGGCCGGGGCATTTGTAAAGGGGATTAGCTAAGAAAGAAAAAGAAAATCGAGGAGAAGGAAGAAGGTCATGCGGGTGATCAAGAATAGGTTTAGCTAGGAAAGAAAACAAAAAATTGTTGAAGTATAGCTCTCACGTCACTCAAACAGGATGTTTTTCTAGAATATTTACCTTATTTATCATCATTATATTCTCTTTAGGGTTACCCTATTTATCATAATTATATTTTATCTAGAATTATTCTATTTATAATGTAATTTGTATCACAACTTTCTTATATATATAGAATGAGAGTGAGAGAGATCTTTCAAGCTCTCAAAATTTATTTTACAGTTTCAATCTTCAGTTGGTATTAGAGCAAGTTGTCTGAGTCTCTTCCTACTCTATCTTTGTTGTCGCTGGTGGCTAGTGGTCGATGGTCGTCCTCACTGGCGGCCTTAAAAAAATTTCATCTTTTCTACAATCAACAATCATGTTCTTATAATCTCATAGTCTACAGTGACCGTTTTCGCTAATTTTAATTGTTCGTCATCACTCTCTACCACGACTATTGGCAGCAACCGTTGTTCACCGTCACAGTTTTGTCCGACGACCAATAGATTTGGATTGCCTCCTCAAGAGAGGGTCACCCTCGCCGGTGTCGCGGGCTAGTTCTCATCAAAGCGCTGCCACGCGCGCCACATTTGTCTGACGTCCGTCGCTACCGTTGTCGCATTTTCTCTGGAGAAGTTAGGGTTTTGTGTGCCTCAAGGAGCGTGACCCATCACTAGTGGTCACTGCCTCATTCCCCTCCGCACGCGCCGCCACACATGGCTTCTCTCTAGTCCGCTTCTGGCGCATGTTCGTCAAGTGCCACCCTCCCGGTGTTGGAATCACTCTACACCGCATCTGGTCGTCTCGTCAGACCTCCATCTCACTGTTCTGACCCTCCTTAACATCTTCGTCTTCTCCCTTTCTCACTAGATTTACAGCACGCTTCTACGACGGGTCGACGACGATCCAGCTCAATCGTGGGAAAGAGAGGAACCACCCCTTGTGGGTTTCACCTCGTGTTTTCACTTCGCTGCATTCCTTCTTCATTCTCCGGCGAGGGAACTCATGTTACAAACTCTCGCACGTGCTACTCTTAGTATCACACAACCTTTTAATATCGAAAACCCTAAGTCTTACCAAGCAAGTCGTGTTGTTGTTTTTCGTGCCTCTTCTTAAGGTCTCTCTACACCACTAATGGTTTCAGTGGCTCTCACATATTGATTAGTTGGGTTTTTCTTAAAGACTCACTCTGACTCACCGGGTTGACTCGTTCTAAGTTAGGGGCTTCTGATTTGCACCCAAACATATCGTAATTGTTCTCAATAGTAATGTTCAGCACACCGCTCTCGACGCCACTACGTCACCTCTTTCTTTAATCGTTATTGGTCACTTTCTTCTTGGGCTCGAGTTTATCTTTTCTAGCTCGTACTTCTTGTCATAGCGTGCTAAGTATCGCCAATTGGGAGTAGTCCAGCACAAAAACTTTGGACCTCCAACCTGTCTTTAGCCTTTTGATGCCATCTATCATCCTTATGTTGTGATGCTCCTATTGGGTGTCATTTATTTACATGTCTCCAAGGACCTTTTATGGTTAACACCAAGGAGTTTCAACACCAAAGTCATGGGTTGAAGGTTGCTTGAGGAGTCTATTTTTGGCAAGATTCAAAATCTTAGTCAACAATTTCACCAACCCTTTGTCAGATCTGCTTTTGGGTGCTTTGATGAATAAAGGTGACCATTATGATCTTCCACCTTCACGATTTGTCATTGGCGCGTCGTCACTTTCGTCATTCACCATGAGGGGTATTATGTTTCCAGCCACTGCAATATGTTTCTGTTAAGTCCCTGGCAAGTGTACCAGATCGTTATCAAGTAATATAAAATGGGTAAGTCCAAGTATCGTTTCCCAAAGGACTCTTAGGCCTTACTTTTCATGTAAACCAATTGCGTAAGACTTGAGAAAAGAATTAAATTGAAGTGTGTATGCAAAAGACAAAAGTAAACATGCAAATGCAATGATTCAATTGGCTAAAGAAACTATGGATGAATGGAGTTGTTGGGGTTTACAATTTCATCTTATTCACCCTCATATATCTACTCTTCTTATTTAATTAGCTTATTTATCATATTGTCATGCAAACTTTCTTAGTCTACCCTTAACCCAATCCCTTGGTGAAAAGAGCCTATTACTAATTACCGGCTTGCTATCCCTAGCCTCCCTTAGCAATTAATAATCCATGATAAACGGAAGTAAATTGTAAACCCCTATCCCTAGGCGGTATTGACATAATCAAGGAATTCAACATCAGTTCATGGCATTACTGTACGTCCCCGTATCAATAAAGACAAACAACATTTACCGAATGAGTTAAACGATAAAAGCATTAAGCAAAGGTGAAGAACCCAACAATAAATCAAGCATATGCAGGCATATAAAATAAATAAGAATTTGGATATATGAGAGTTTCAAAAGATTACATTGTTCCCCAACAACCTAGGGTTTAGTTCACCATAATCATGGTGAAACTAGATGAAATATGATGAATGTAAGAAATAACCCTAAACTTGGTAGATTGGAGCCTAAGCATCCAAGGAACCTCCTTCAAGGTGTGTGGAATAGCTCTGGACGTTTCTCTTTGCCAAAAGAATGTGTTTTGATTCGCACTGGGGCTATATATAAGTCCAAAAAGATAACATAAATATTACAGAATTTAGCTAATAAAAACAGAAAACCGCCCAGGCGTCTAAGTTCACCGCTCAGCGGTTTCCCTCTAACCACTTTGACTGCTCATTGGTCAGTTTTGCCGTTGAGCGGTTTGCCCTTGATCACTCTGAGTGCTCAGCGGTCCATTCTGGCGCTCAGCGGTTCACTTGACCCTTCTTTTCAGCCTTTTTCCTCTTCTTTCACGGGTCTAAGTCCGCCTTACTTCACTTCCCTCTTCAATTCACCTTAAAACACTGCAAAACAATGTAAAAACAAGCATGATATCTCTAAAACCAACTTTTGACTCTCACAAGACTCAACTAAGTGTTTTGCTTGGTTTTAAGCTCATTCTAAGCTATGAAGGGTATGTTTTAATATCAAATTTAAGTATGAAAATAACGGTTTTTAGACCGTTATCAATTTCCAGCCACTATAGGCCCCATCAGTCGGTGATGACAGTCCTTGCAGTTTTGTCCTTTCAGCCATTGCAGGCACCACCACCCCATCAGTCAATTATGACAGACCCTATAGTTTTGTCGCTTCTAGCCACTATCGACACCATTAGTCAGTGATGGCAAATTAGTCCCTACAGTTTGTCGTTGTTTACTACTACTGGTTGTTATCCACTTTTAATGGAAATCTCCTTTATCAAAGTCATCCTAGTTGAAGGTTTATGGTGCTAGTTGAGATTTCGTGGTTGTCCACTATTGTCCAATATTATTCTCCATAAGCTTCTAATGAGTCTCTTTGGCTACGCTAGTTTATGAGTTCAATTTGGTTATAGACATTCTCTCTCGATGGTCTGAAGCATACATGCATCTTGGTCGAAGCCAAAGATACCACATCTATTGTCTTATTTGAGACAAGTTGATTTTGTTGGATCAAATGACCAACTTACATATGTATTGACCAAGTGCCTAAAGAGATCTCAGATTGAGTTTATTTGTTCCAAGCTTGAAATATACAATTTGTATGCTACAACTTGAGGGAGAGTGTTAGAATATTTACCCTATTTATCATCATTATATTGTGTCTAGGGTTACCCTATTTATCATGATTATACTATATCTAGGTTTACTCTATTTATCATGTACTTTGTATCACAATTTTTTTATATATAGAATGAGAGTGAAATAGATCTTTAGAGCCCTCGAGAATCATTTTACAGTTTCAATCTCGAGTGGTTTTTTGGTATGGTCGTCTTTTTTAGAAGACGGTCTTATTTTTATACCCCTCAAATATCAATGAAATTCACTTTTACTTGTTCATTTTTTGTACTTCTTCCTTACTTGATCATTAATCGCATCACTTTTTTGTCACTTTCGATACTGTTTGGTTGGTGTTGAAGTGCTTCCCCCTAAAGCGTTAAATTGTCTTCAATTATTGGATCATAGTGATTCAATAAGACCATTCCTTATTGATTGGTTGAGTGTTGGGAGTTCATGAAGAACATTCTCTAAACTCGTTTTGCAATGCTATAAAGTATCATGAAGAACATTTCTTGTCGATTAGTTTAGTGTTGGGAGTTTACGAAGAACGTTCCCCAAACTCGTTTTGCGATGGGACAAGAGTTGACAGAGAACATTTCTTGCCGATCTGTTGAGTGTTGGGAGTTCACAAATAATGTTCCCTAAACTCGTTTTATAATGCGACAAATAATGTTTCTTACTGATTGGTTGAGTGTTGAGAGTTCATTAATAACGTTTCCCAAACTCGTTTTGCGATGCGACAAGAGATCACGAAGAACGTTCCTTGCTGATCATTTGAGTGTTTGGAGTTCATGAAGAATGTTCCCCAAACTCATTTTGTTAATCGACAAGAGTTCAAGAAAAACATTCCTTGTCGATCGATTTGGAGGTTGTTAGGTGTTCATGAAGAACGTTCCCTGAGCAACCTACTCCAGATGGACTCGACTCGATCACTTGCACATGAAGAGGTTAAGAAAACCCTGAGTTTATTGTTTTTCATTAAAGATTAGAATTAATGATTACTAAAATAAAATTTGAGATGAGAGGCATTCCATGTGTTCGGGATGACCTAGCCATTCGGGTACTCTTGTCGGTAGGCTTTCATTCTTCAAATCTTTAATAACTCTAAACAGTCCTTCCCAATTCGCTGCCAACTTGTCGTGAACGAGCTTCTTTCGAGCTTCACACGTCCTCTTTAGACCAAGTCCCCATCGCGAAAGTGCCTTGGATTTACCTTCATGTTGTATCTTCTAACGATCATCCGCTTGTATGCTTCTACAGACAGGCTGTGACTTTTCTTCTTTCTTGAAGGGTATCCAACTCCACTCTCAGCTGAGCCTCGTTGACTTCTATATTCTTCAATTGTCGTCTAAGAGATGGCTTGCTTACCTCGGCGGAAAGCATGAAACTAGTACCACAAGTGAGGTTGAAAGGTGTCTTGCTAGTGGTGTCATGTGAGATGAGCAATGGTATGGTATCCCTAGAGGACTTCTGGTAGTTCATCCACCCAATCCCTTTGCGTCACACAAACGACGCTTCAGCTCAGCTACTATGGTTTTATTAACTATTTCAGCTTGATTGTTCATCTGGGAGTGCTCCACCAAACTCGTTACATATTTGATGCCCAAGCTCTTATAAAACTCGTCTACCTTCTTTTCAATGAACTGTCAACCATTATTAGTAATGATCGTGCGGAGAACACCAAAGTGACATATTAGGTTTTAGACAAACTTCCATACTTGTTGCTCTGTGATGGCTAAGGGTTCAGCTTCCACCTACTTGGTGAAGTACTCTATCGCTACTAGTGTTAGCAAAATCATGAAGATAAAAGTTTGGATGATGCCCAAATCAAGTCTCAAGTGCTCTCTTTGAAGACTTGTTTTATTTGTTAAAGCTTTTATAATAAGCAGATTTATGTATAGGGCTTTATTTGTTATTGATTCCATGTATTGTATGCTTTAAAATTCGTTTTGGAGTCACAAAAACTCTACAATAATTTATTAGCACTTAAGATAATCAATTATCGTAGAGTGTTTTTTAAAGGTTGTTAAAATCTCATTTTATCTCTAGAATAATCGATTATTAGCCTATGATAGTCAATTATCCATAATCGATTATGATTTACCGTAATCGATTATCACGACTAGCCATTGGAGTTTTTAGGTATGTTTTGGTCGTTGCGCATTCATTAAATGCATAATCAATTACCATAAGTGGATAATCAGTTACCACACGAGAAAAAGCTGACAATAGATTTTTTGAGGTGTCCTTGAGTGAGATCTTTATATATTGGTTTTAGACTCTCATTCTAATACACAAAAATATATCTGATTGTTTTGTTTTGTGAAAAGTGTGATCTAGGGTTTGTGTAATTTGTGTGCTTTGGCTTTGAGAACTTGTTGTAGTCATAAAGCGAGAACTTTCACTAGGAGTGTGATTGAGTGTTGTTGTTATTTCTTGTGAAGCCTGACATCCTTTGTGAAGATTCAAAGGAAGTGTTCATCCTTTGTGAAACATTCGGAGGAGGTGTTCATCCCTTGTGGCCTTCAAGGGAAGTGAGTTTCATCTCTTGTGGTAACAAGAGAGGTGTTTTCTAAACCCTTAAACTTGTCTTTCTATGTGATTGTAATATTTTATTGGTTTTATAATAGTGGAACGTTAATCTCCATTTCGATTAGCAACTAGATGTAGGATCCTTGTGATATGAATCAGTATAAAATTATATGTGCAATTTTCCCTGTTTTTTTACCCTTTTGTATTGTTTTAATTGTTTGCCCAATTTTGAAAACTCACCAATTCACCCCCCTCTTGGTGTTAAAACGAAGCCTACCTATTTCCTAACAACTCTTTCACTCCTTGAAGGTGGATTTGGATGTGGGAGCCTCCATCTTCAACTTTTATGGTTTTTCTATCTCATTCTTTCCATTATTCATCTAGTTTCTCCATGATTATGGGGAACTAAACTTCAATTGTTGTTGGGGAAAATGATGTAATCCTTTGAAACTCTCATGTATTTGATTTGATGTATTTTACAAATGCTTCTTTCATTATTTGTTAGGGTTTTTCCTTTATACTCCATGCATTGCTTTTTTTAACTCATTCATAACATGATAATTGATTTCGTTGATATGGACACATACGGGGGAATCTAGATTTAGGAAATCTCTCCCAAAAGCAGTATTGCCTAGACATAGGGATATGAGTTTTGGTTGCCTTAAGCTTCTGTGCGTATGTAATGCAGAATTGATTGCTAGGGAGACAAGAAACTATAAACTAGTAATTAAGAATAGACTTTCTTCACCGAGACATCGGGTTTAAAGTAAATTAGAAAGTGGCATTAACATTAATGAAGAAGACGAATTCTTATATACAGGGAGTGGAAAGGAGAAATAGAAACCCCCAACGACATATTCATTCCATATTTTACAAACCAATCACCTGTGCATTGTTCTTGTTAGTTGATCAAAACTTGCATTCATGTTTACTTTTTATATTATAAACCAAATGATTTTGTTCTCAAGTTTTATTTAATCAAGAAATCACATAATTGTTTAGGCCGTGAGTCTCTAGGGAATCGATACTTGGTCTTACCATTTTATATTACTTGATACGATTCGGTACACTTGTTGGAGTCTTAACACAAACTATATGAATTAGTCATAGTTTTAGAAACTTAACACACAATGTAGTTGGTATAACAAGCTATATGAACCAAAGACACTTGACGTGCGTTAGAGGTTTATCAATCACAATAAACCCCCACAATCCTTGTTGTTATAGTTGTGTTGCGCTTACTAGGCCATGCGCGTGCCCGATATTCATTAGTGCTCTAGAGATCATGCCAAGATCTCATGCAAGCGGCTCCACTCGACACTCATATAGGTGATTTCATCAAGTGTATGCTGCAAATCATACACCATCCAGAAGGGATATGAAAAATCATTGAAAACTTTATTTAAACTAAAATTCTTTCACCACATAGAATTTTAATGACAAAGTTTAATCTCTCAAAGATGCAGATTCTAACACTTTCACACATCATAGGAATGAACATATTTGATTTTAAAATCAAATTAGTGCTATCAGAACTAACAAATGACTTGTTTTTACCCATATAAACCTTATTCATGGGATCTCCAATCACAAAGGTTGAGTTATCATCACTTGTTTGTTAGCTAGTGGCTTTAGTCTCATTTCCTTCGATGTTTCTAATATCATATTTCTTCCCAAAGGTTTTGTCAAATTCACATAGTCAATGGAAATAGTTTCACTTTTTAGTAGTTGTTTCACTAAATTATGTCTCAATTGTATATGTCTACTCTTTCCATTGTAATTCTTCTTTTTAACTATAGTTATTGCCGATTGGCAATCACAGTGTATTAATACCGATGGGGTTGGTTTGATTCCTAGTGGAATGTTCGCTAAGAAGTTTTTCAATGACTCAGCCTCATTTCCAACCATCTCAAGAGCAACAAACTCAGATTTCGTTGTTGATCTTACAATAATAGTTTGCCTGACTGATCTCTATGTAATCGCCCCACCCCTAAGTGTGAATACATAACCACTAGTGGATTTTGTCTCATCTGAATTAGAGATCTAGTTAGCATCACTTTACCCTCCTAGTACAGCGGGAAATCCACTATATTCAATGACATAATGCATTGAACCTCTAAAGTATCTCATAAGCCTAATAAGTGCATCTCAATGTTCCTAATTTGGACATTGAGTGTACCTACTCAGTCTACTTACTGCATAAGCAATATCATGTCTAGAAAAGCTCATTAAGTGTGTTGAGATTGTTGATAAGGGAAGCATTGGTTTAGCTAAACCTTAATCTCACTTGCTCTGGTTTTTTATGATGACAACACATTATTAATAACACATGTATTGTTATGTGTTACATGTTTTATTCGTTACTGTGATTGATATCTAAGTTAACATGTTTATGTTGTTTCTGTTATATGTATGCATATTCATTGATCTTATGGTTGATACATCACTTATGATTGCATTACATATGTTTATGAAAAGAAAATCACATGAACTTTGATGAACTTATATTGTGTGGCATAACTACAATTTTTAAGTCGACTTCATTATGAAGTAAGTCGATTAAAACTCGTGGCTTTGCACAAATTTTCAAAAGCAGTGTTGTGAGTGATTATGCATTGAAAAGATTTTCAAACTGAGCTGAAGTGTCTAAGTTGACTTCATGCGCAGTGGATTCGACTTAGTTAGTTATTTGATTTGAAATTCTGTTAATGTTTGTGTGCTGTAACAACTATATTTCAATTGATTGTTAAAGCATTAATTGAGAGTCAACTGTATTAAATGCAAAATCAATTTGGTTGTTATGACTACTGCTTATATTGACTTAACTGTTATAACTGTCTTGTGACAGTCAATTTCATTAGTAGCACAGTCGACTACAGGAGCGTCTGATTTATATAAAACTATAAATAGATGTGATTCTGTTGATCACAACGACTTTGGTTGAATTGACATTTTCATTTGTTGTTTTCAGATTAAGATCCTATGATTAAACGCTCCAAGAACTCATCAAGAAGACAGTGGAGATCTTTCTTTGAGGAGGTTCTAAAGGAGAGGAATTTTGTGTTTACTGGTTGATCATATACTGCACGTTTCGATGTTCATCAGTTGATCAAGATTTTTATCAATCTTTGGAAATGTTGTTGTTATCCTGTTGGGATTACAGGAGGTGGACTCGTGGAGTTCTGACACTTTGAGGATTGTTCAAAGTAGGTTGAAGATTGTAGAAGAGGGGATATCTTGCAACAGATCTTTGTGGGGCTGCCTATATTTTGGCTAGAGGGTTAGAGAGGTTTTCTATATTTTGACGTGGAGGTCTCTATAAAAACCTTGTTGTAAAAACCTTGACCTTAATGGTTTACGTAGTCAACTTTGTATTTCCACTACACTGAATTTTTTGTTCCTTGCGATTCAAGAAAATTTGTAAAGGTTTATACTTTGTGAAAAAGATTTTTAAAAGACTCTGGTTTTTAAACCTTACCAATTCACCCTCCTTTTGGTGTTGAAACTGAGTCATCCTGTTTCCAACAAAGTGTAGTAAGCTCCCAATTATTTGGGCATACAGAAGTTTCTTAAAGTATTGTTCTTGGGATAGTAATATAATATCTCTCTTCCTTTTGATTCTAATACCTAAAATCACATTGGCTTCACCCATGTCTTTCATTTCAAATTTTGATCCTATAAACAATTTAGTTCTAGTGACAATCTCATTGCATGTACCAGAAATTAACATGTCATTCACATACAAAATGAAATATTCTCTACTTTCAAATTTAGAATATTATCAATATCATTAAGTGAAAAGCCAAATTTATTTCTTCAAGTAATTAAATAAAATTACCTACACCCCCACAGTTTTAAAATATTTAAGATTGGTAAACGAGAAAATACCTAGTTGTGCATCTCTTATTTGTAGGTAAAGTATATGAAAAATTACTCAAGTACCTCATCTTCTTATTTCTTTTTCTTTCTCTAGAGAGAAAATCTTCTCCACCTTTCCTCAAACATTACAAAGGCATGACACATGAAACTTAGGGTTCATCATCCTAACTCCAACGAACTCTAAGTTGTCGTCTCGTCTCCTTCTTCTTCATCCTCATCTACGGTCCCGTCTGAGTTATAGGAACAAAGTTTTGATCCTCTAGGATGTTTTGATCCTCTGGGATAGAGTTGTTGATGTCAGCCATAAGTCCTTAAGATTTTTGTAATAAGTTGACAGAATCATGAACAAAATTTCCTAAGGCGTGTAGTTTCACTGTCCTTAAGGACTTATTCGCGATGTATTGCGCAAGTCCCCCAGATACAACAAGAACTTCTCAGAATATCTCTGAGGATCTCAGAACTAGCAAGGATCTTTAAAAGAGTATAAAAACAAACCCAGAATATTTTTAGAAAAGGAAAAAAAGACAAGAGAATGAGAGAAGATTGCTTTTTGGTGTGTTTTGGAATGGTGGAAGAGCTCTCTATTTATAGAGCTAAGGGAGAATAAAATCAATAAAAGAAAATAAAAACCATTAAATATTTTACCGTTGGAGCACTTAAGAAAATGAATTTGAACGTTGTTGGCAATTAAAGTTTTGAACGTTGCAATCCAACATTTTCTTTTGCAATAATCTAACATTATTACAACACAACTTAAACATTCTGCTACACTGCTCTGACAACTAGGAGGAACTTCTTCTATACCCGATTGACTGACAAAAAGACAACAACATTATCTTCCTAAGGTGGTTGGTGCACACGATGGAACTAAGTAGTGTTTAGCTCAAGTGGTGGAGCCTGTGATGGAGTTTATGGTGGTACCTGTGGTGGAGCTTGTGTTGGAGCCTGTGGTGAAGCCTACAGTTTCAGTCTGTGCAATATGATGTGATACAACTTGAGCTTGAGCTAGTGGTGGATAATCATGATAATATTTGTGTTGTGAATAAATATTCTTTTGTTAAGAATCTTGATGGTGGTGTGTCAGTAGAATTTGATTTCTTAAGCAGTGTGTCTCCTTTTGGAGGTGTCATTCCCATTTTCAATAGTTTATAAGGTTTACAACAATTAGATTCAACACAGTAATTCAATGGCAATTCCTAATCCTATGACATCCAAGAAGGCTCATTTTGTAAAGGAATTGAAAATAATTTCTAAATGATCTAATATGCTTGATGACAAGGGAAATTCTAATACTAAAAATGACGAGGAGAAGGTTCAAACTACAAGAAAACCTAGTAGGGGTAGGTCAAAGAAGGCTAATACCTTTTAAAATTAAAGGCCTTTTTTGGAATGTGAGAGGGTTAACTAATAATTTTTTTAATATGATGATGAATTTTCCTTTTTTCTGGTATATGGAGTTCGACTAGTTGAATTTCATTACTTGATTGATATACTTCCTGTGGAGCATGTCACTCTCATTATCAAAGTTTGTGAGGTTTCAACAATTAGATTTAACTCATAATAGTTTAGCGACAGTTCCTAATCTTTTGAAATTTAAGGAGACTCATTTTGTGAAAGAATTGAAAATAACTTCTAAATGAACTAATATGCTTGATAAGAAGGTAGATTTTAATACTGAAGGGAATGATGAATCAGTTCAAACTATAAGAAAACCTAGTAAGAATAGACCAAAAAAGGCTAATACTAAATCATCCAAAGAAAAAAGAACATCAAAAAAATTAAAATTCTTTTTTTTTAATGTGTAAAAATTGACTAATGATAAACTTTTTAATGTGTTAAGAAATTTGTCTTTTTCCTAATATATGGAATTCAAAGTATAAAATGATTTTTGTATAAGAAATCATTAGGGTTTTTTTTTTTCATAATAGATTTTTTTTTTCTTATAAAAAGGATGTAATTTTACAATAGATTTGATTTGATCATTCATATTTTTCTTTTTTTTTTTTTAAATAAAATCTTTATGTAATTATTCGGAAAAGGAAAAATCAAAGTACATAAAAACATAGTAAGATTGAAAAGGGATCTCTCTTTTTTCGAGAGGATAGTATACTAACTCATTTTTTGTTCGATGACTCATAACAATGTAATGAAGATTTATTGAATCTCTCTTTTTTCTCAATCTATTTTCACCTTACTATTGTTATGTTAGTTTTGTCTTTTATTCCTGTGTATCTTTTTTACTCTCTCAAACCCCCTTCATCGTCAAAATTGCAAGAAAATATTAAATGTTATTCAACCTTTCCAAAAATGAATGTTTATATTTCCAATTGTCAAAGAAATAATTTCAAATTTTTAAAATAAATTATTTTCTATATTTCCATGCATAGAAAATTGCTTCCCTTGATCAAGGAGAGGATACCCTTAATTGAGGAAGATATTTCCAACATATGTATAGTTATGTCAACTTCAATATACTAAAATTCCGTCGAATTACCATATTCTATTTATCAAAAGTTTCTATTAATATAAATTTTAAATATAGAATATTTAATTTATTACATAAAATATAATAATTAATTTCTATGTTATAATATTTTAAAATAAAATAAAATAAACTTTAAATAAAGAAATACTTGTTATATAGTGAGATCATTAAAAAACTAAATTACNCANATATATATATATATATATATATATATATATATATATATATATATATATGAAATGAATCAATTTCAATATTATTTTTAATAACAGTAGGGTAGTTCAGTATATTATTATTATTATTGATGAACTGGTACATACAAACAATTGTTGTTAGCATTTAAGAGCTATTTTCCATTTCCCTTTTAGTAGAAGGCTTCAACTTAATGCTCACGCTAAATTTGTATATGGAAAAGTTGGTAACAACATGTTCAACATTTGACTCCTTTTGTCTCATGGAATGGTACGTTTTTAGTTAAGAAAATGGGCAAAACTCTTGCTTTCAATGGCCTTGTATGGAGAGAAAACTTTAAAGACTAAGACTAGAACATAGGTACATATTATGTTCGAATTCGATTGAGACATGTTTGTCTCAGATGATAATTATTTAGATTAATGTTGGGCTCCATCTCTTCGCCAAAATCATGTTTTCTTAGGCTGAAATTCTGAGTGACCACTTAAAAAAAAATCATTTTAACATTCGAAGTTACTAAATATCTGCCTAAGTGTTGTCACAATGCTCAAACAACTTCCCAGACAAAATTAAGACTTCAAAACTAGCAGTAAATAAAGACACAAATAGAGAGTTTGGGAGAGAAAACTATTGGTGTCTCTAAAAACAGAAAATGCACGTCTATAAAAATACATGTTGTCAATGAACAGTAAAACAAATAAAATTAGTTTAATCTAACTTATTTTAGAATAAAAAAAATTGAAACATAAATTGAAGATAAATATATAATATGCAAGCATTATTTACCGAAAGAAATAAAGATTTGAGTACAGGGAAGGAAAATTTGAAAGCAGCCAATAATGTTGGAATTTTCGAGAGAAAAAAAAGGAAAAACATAATTATAAAGTCGGACGTTGCTATAATAACTTTAATTTAATTTCGAAAGAAGGAAAGAAATAATTTTCCATTAAGAGTGAGGTTGAAAGTCATAAAATGAATAAAAATGAATTAATTAGGCACAAATATTTGTACTAATAATGATTTGACTTTAAGGGTTGATCTCATATAGGAGGAGTAGGCACCCACATCACTATATTAAAATGGAAAACGTTCAAGCCACTAACTACATATACTCTTACCTTCGACAACAAATACGTTGTATGTTTTTGTGTGCATATATATCATAATATATATCATATATCACATCATATAATATATCATATCCCTTCTACTTTCATTGTTCCAGAATTTGAATCTCATTCCAATGTCTTGTGCTATGGACTCAGTTCGAGATCCTTTCAAAAACTCATGGAAAACCTTTCGTTTTCCGAACATCAAACCGACCGAACTTCTCTTTTTCTTCTTCAAAGCTGGTCTTGCAGCTTCAACCTTCCTCCTCATAACCCTAATTGTTCACCTTACACTAACCTACAACCAATCCCATTACCATAACAACAACCATACATCCTTCAAATACGTGCTCCAACAACAGAAAACCACGCACCAACCACCACCTACCAACATCTCCCACCTCCTCTTCGGTATTGGCGGCTCCGTCGCCACGTGGGACACGCGCCGCCAATACTCCGACATGTGGTGGCGTAGCGGCGTCACCAGAGGCTTCGTGTGGCTGGACAGCCACCCATCTGGGAACGCAACGTGGCCCGAGACTTCACCGCCGTATAAGGTGTCTGGTGACACGTCGGCGTTCCAGTACACGTGCTCGTACGGGTCGCGATCCGCTATTCGTGTGGCGCGGATTTTGAAGGAGAGCTTCGAGCTGGGGATGGAAAACGTGAGGTGGTTTGTAATGGGTGATGACGACACCGTTTTCTTCATCGACAACCTGGTTATGGTGTTGTCTAAGTATGATCATAATGAAATGTACTACGTGGGTGGGAATTCTGAGAGTGTGGAACAGGATGTGATACACTTTTACACTATGGCGTTTGGTGGTGGTGGGTTTGCCATAAGTTACCCTTTGGCGAAGGAGTTGGTGAGAATTTTGGACGGTTGCATTGATCGTTACGCAGAGTTTTATGGGTCTGATCAGAAAATTCAGAGTTGTATCAGTGAGATTGGTGTTCAGGTCACCAAAGAACCAGGATTTCATCAGGTTTGATCTTTTTCTCTTTATTTTTGTTTCCGTTGGACAGACATGCACATTATCAGAAATTAAGTTTTCCGTTATGGTTTAATTCATATTATGATTTTCGAGGGTTTCCAATATTTCTACTTTAATAAAATTTCTTAATGGTAGATTCAGTGAGTTAATAAAAAAAAATCATAATATTTTTACAATTTTTTTTAATAATTTTTTGACAATAGAAACTGTATTACCATTTTATTAGTATATTTAAAATTATATTTAAAAAAATATTTAAAATGGATTAATAAAAAACTATCATTTTATCAAAAAATTGTAAAAAAAAATTATTAAAAGAACTTTTTTTCAATGAAAAGCTTAATTCTAAAAGTAATTGAGTTACAAGGCACGGATTGCTGATTGAAAACACTTTTACACTCAATTATCAACTTATAATCCATTTTAATCATGCTTGAAATAACTAATATTTATTCGAAGATAAAATGAAATAAAAAAGGTTATTTTCTTATTGAAAGCTAATCATGGCAGATTAATGTTATAAATTTTGAATAATTTGAAATAACATGAGTGCTAGGCACATATTATAGTATTTCTCTAAAATCGATTTAATTAATGGTAAGTGCAACAATTATTTTAAGCAAATTTCAATTTATTCTTTTGAGAATCAATTTTTACTGGTTTTATCAAATCACTGATTTGCTATTTTTGTTTTAATTAATGTTTATTTCATTACAGGTAGATATACGTGGGAACCCATATGGGTTGTTAGCGTCACATCCGGTGGCACCGTTGGTTTCCTTGCACCACTTGGATTATGTGGACCCGATATTTCCCGGCATGACCCGTGTTGGCGCCGTTAAAAAACTGGTATCCGCCTACGAAAAGGATACGGGTCGGACTCTACAGAAGAGCTTCTGTTACGACCTCAGACGAAACTGGTCCGTTTCGGTGTCGTGGGGCTACAGCGTTGAGATATACCCCTCTCTACGCACGGCCAAGGAACTAGAAACGGCGTTTCGGACTTTCCGCACGTGGCGGAGCTGGAGTGATGGCCCGTTTACTTTCAATACCCGAACCCTCAGTTCCGACCCGTGTGAGAAACCAGTCGTGTATATGCTGGATCAGGTTCTCAGCAATGACGGGGACACGTCCCGGTCTATCTATAGAAGGTACGAAGACTCACCGGGGAACGTGTGCACGCGTGATGACTACGCGCAGGCTTTAGACGTGCAATACGTCGACGTTTTTGCTTCACGGTTTACGGCGGACGTGTGGAAAAAGGTGTGTGATTTAGATTTTATGAAGACGTTCTCTAACACACTTTTTGTTAGCAATTAAATTTTAAGAAGTATAACATTCTTTAATTTATGAAATTTATGATTTATTAAATCGCTTTTAACTAAAAGAGGTGGGTGAATGAACAGGCGCCACGTAGGCAATGCTGTGAGGTAATGAAGGGCTCAGATAGAGCGAAGAATAATAGCGTGGTTGGCGTGAAGATCAGAGGCTGCCATCGATTCGAGAGTGTGACTCCTCTGTAGAAAATTTAGCATAGATAAAGGAAGAAATTTGGATTGAATTTGTGGGTCATGTTTGTTGCAAATTAAGGGCAACAGTGATGATAATTGAACAATGGTCAGAGCAAAACCTATATACGCAATTGGTGATTAAAAGACTGAAACGACGCACGTTTGTTGTATTCTACTACTCCATTTATACGTATGTATATATGATTTTGAGAGTAGAACAAAGATTTAAGAGCATAGCTGTTTCTTTCTCTAATTTCATAATACTTCATGGTAGTACCAGTGTATTTAAATTGCATTCAGATAATAGATTTCCAAATACTAAAGATATACCTAATTAAATATATGGTGGTTCTTTTAGGTGAACCAATACTAGGAAGTTAATTATGATTTAAGTAATTTATTCAAACATGGAATGGTTTACTAGGTTGCCCACCTAAACCACCCCTTAACTGAATTTCTTTTTCTTTTTCCAACAAAAGAAAGGATTATATACTAAATAGTAATGGTGGTAACACGTGTAATTTGGTATAATAGAATACCATTATTTTCAATCCATTGGTTCAACCTGATTCCATACATCTAAATCGCCATACCACATGTAGCGTAAACTGAATTAAGATTTATATGTGTAAACTATCAAGTGATTTATTAAAATATAAATTACTACTATTTTTGTATTTTCTTGTTAAAGAAAAAAAATATGAAATAGTAAAATAATTTAAATCATGTATAGTTATAAATTAAATTTTAATTATTATTTCTGATGGAGTAATTTCATACTTAAAAAAAAATATTAGTAATACATTCAATTGGAAACATTTATTAATTATAGATCTACTTTTGATGTTAGTTAATGAACGGTTGGCATGTGCACCAATCGTTATTGTAGTAATAAAATATTGTCCTTGAATACTATATTACTAATTCACATAATATTGAGCAACAAAATATATCATGTGAAATTATGAACATAAATAAGTGACGGGAATTCAAATAATATAAACAATATCAGAGAATTGATTTGATACATTTTCATATAAATTCCTCCCATGTCCAATTGATGTGTGAATTGCAATTATTCACTTGAGTTTATTAAGAGCTTGTTTATCCCTAATTTCTTAGATAAACGAACTTATCTATTGAATTCTAATCCCCAACCCCTTAGGTCAGTTATAAAATTCAATAAAATCATGAAGAACAATTAATCTCAATTGCAAACTAATTAGTGATGCCAAATTTCCCAATTGACAAAATCTAATTTGTTCTATTTATAATCGCAAACAGTCCCCAATTTTTCAATTGTAAAACTGCTCAGAGAATAGACATTAATAAATATTAAAACATAAATAGAACATTGGGATAATTAAAATTAGGGTTAAATATGTCTTTAGTCACTATATTATCAAGCAATTTTGGTTTTAGTCCCTCTTTCAAAGTAAGATACATTTTAGTCCTCCATCTTAAGGAAACTTTGATTTCAGTCCTCCAAAACTAACACTGTTAAAAAATCTGGTGAGCTGGCTAACGTCTAGCCATGTGGGATGACATGTATCACAATCCTGACATTGGTAAAGTTTTCTTTTTTAGGTTCATTGCAAAGTTTGGTCTGAAGGCTTTGAGCGAAGAGGAGATCATCATTTTAGGTCGAAAGAAGGTTAAATCGTTATCACAACCTCAAACTTAGAACTTTGCTTGTCCTCAAGCAAACAAAATGTAACTCAGCTCTTCAGAACAATCGCTACATTGACTCAACCTTTTTCAAAAACTTTTTCTTTCAAGACAAGGAATTACTTTTATGAATTCAGCATGAAGATCTTGTTACGCCACTGGCAAGTGTACCAGATCGTTATCAAGTAATATAATTGGTAAACCCAATATCGTTCTTCCCAAAGGACTCTTAGGCCTTACTTTTCATGTAAACAAATTGTGTAAGACTTGAGAAAAGAATAAATTTTGTGGTTATATGCAAAGAACAAAAATAAACATGCAATGCAGTTGATTCAATTGGTTTCAAGAACCTATGGATGAATGGTGTTGTTGGGGTTTACAATTTCATCTTATCCACTCTCATATATCTACTTTTCTTATTTACTTCGCTTATTTATCCAATTGCCATGCAAATTTTCTAGTCTACCCTTAACTCAATCCCTTGGTGAAAAGAGCCTATTATTAATTACCGGCTTGCTATCCCTAGCCTCCCCTAGTAACNAATAATGCAATGCNATCGNAAGCAAATACAATTGACCGTCCTACCCCTATCCCTAGGCGATATTAGCATAATCAAGGAATTTCTCACCAGTTCATGACATTACCGTACGTCCCCATATCGATAAAGACAAATAACTTTTAACGAATGAGTTAAACAATAAAAACATTAAAGCATAGATGAGAACCCAACAATTGATAAACAAGTATATGACAAGCATATGAAATAAATAAGAATTTGAATATATGAGAGTTTCAAAAGATTACATTGTTCCCCAACAACAAAGGGTTTAGTTCACATAATCATGGTGAAACTAGATGAAATATTATGAAAGAATGCAAGAAATAACCCTAAACTAGGTTGATTGGAGCATAAGCATCCAAGGAACCTCCTCCAAGGTGTGTGGAATAGCTCTGGACGTTTCTCTTTGCCAAAAGAATTCCATTCTAATTCGTACTGAGGCTATATATAAGCCCAAAAAGATAACAGAAAGATTACAGAAAGATTTACCAAATCTAGCTAAAAAAACAGACAATCGCTCAGGCGCCTAAATTGACCGCTCAGTGGTTTGCCTATTGCCGCTTTGACCGCTCAGCGATCAGTTTTGTCGCTGAGCGGTTTCCCTCTAATCGCTCTGAGCGCTCAGCGGACCATTCTGGCGTTCAGCGGCTTGCTTGACCCTTCTTTTCATCATTTTTCTCCTTCTTTCATGGGTCTAAGTCCACCTTACTTCACTACCATCTTTAATTCATTTAAAAACCCTGCAAAACAATGTAAAACAAGCATAATATCACTAAAACCAACTTTTCACTCTCGCAAGACACAACTAAGTGTTTTACTTGATTTAAAGCTCATTCTAAGCCATAAAGGGTGTGTTTTACTATCAAATTTAAGCATGAAAATAACGGTTTTTAGACCGTTATCAGATCTCATTCAAGATGTGCAGAAGTCAATCAAAGTCAATGTGATGCTCAAATACTTCCAACAGGTGATATCCTTAAGAGTGATCAATCAACCAAGCAAAGATGCAATCAGAAATTCTTAAAACTATTCCTCACCAGGGAAAGTGTTTCACTCAACCACTCAAAAACATATCACTCAAGCATTCAAAAGTGTCTCACTCAGCTTACAGGTGTATGGTGTGGTGTTTCACTCTGCTATCACAATGTCACACAAATTAATTTTGCCTTTTATTTATTCATAATCAAACATTCTCACAAGCAGGTTATCATCACAAGGGCTTTTCATGGCCTGTGACGTGGCTGGGCTAAGAAGGAAATTGGTTTTTCTGGTCAGCAAAGTTCCTTGAGTTAAGAGAGACATTTATGAATTTATCATTCAAGAACAACTCTCTTTCTTTTCCCAGCTTTTCGTTGCAGTGAGCTTTTCTTTCTCTTGATTTTTCTTTTCTTTTCTTTCTTTTTTTCTCTCTTGCCTTTGCTTTTCACTTGCTTTTTCTTTTGATTTCTCACTGCCTAGAGAAGTGGGTTGTTACATGGCAATCCCAAACTTGAACCTTTATCAGTACCTCATCAAATGTTTTTTTTTTCAAAACATGCATAAGGTTCAAGGTTCAAAGGTTAGAACAAATTGTTCTCTTTTTAGTGGGAAAAAATTATTTGAAGGCTAAAAGAATAAGGGATAACAAAAGATGGCCTTGATCATATGGAACCTGCAAGCAAGTAGTTCAATCACAGAAAATTTGGGCAAAATCATTCATGCTTTCAAAGTAATAACAATTATATACAAACAACTCTGAAGCTCAAAACTCACACAGGTAAAATCACAAGTTCTAGAATTTAGAAAGACATCCTCCTCAGTATCTTAATCAAACTTTATCTCAAGCACCTATCTCACAAATTCGGATTCCTCACTTATAGCATATCATGCATCATCTCAACCTCAATCAAACAATAGAATCTCATAAAGCAAAACTGATACGCGGGGCCCAAGCCCAATTGTCTTAGTTTAGCATTTCTTTTACTTGTATTAGACATGTGTAAATTGTGTTAGGCATGTGAGACTTTTAGTCCTATAAATAGACATGCTAATACTTATTGTAATCACTTTTGAGATATTGGATTAAATTTTCTATTGAGAGTACTCCAGATTTTAATCCTTTGAAAGTCAAGGCTGGAGAATCCAAGGGATTCCCTCAGCCACCTTCCATACACATTTTCATTCCTTTCATTTTCCATAATCAGCATTCTCTCACTCCTCCACCGTAGCATCCACTCACGCTACTCTCACCTATACACTACCTCTGCGTGGATCAATCTGCATCTGCCACTACATTTTATCACAATCGCTACAGGAAAAGGGAAAATTACCTGCGAAATATTACCGAGGGTCCAAGGCCGTGGGTAAATTTATTTTACCGAAGGCCTTATCGAAGGTTTTAGGCCGTCGGTAAGGTCCGCGCTCATTAAACCCAATTCTCCCTCCAATTTTCATTCGTGGAGCCGAATATCCTTCCCTTTCAAAAATCGATGACCCAAATTCTTTGTCCTCGTCCAAGTTTTGCTTCAAACCATAACAATCTTCCTCGCACAGGTTTTTTTCGCACAGAACCCTAGCTCAGGCATTCCCCAAATTAGTTGTTTCGAACCATAGCTAAAGGAGGTTGTCTCCTTCGTTCGCACAGGCAGTGGCAGACCCTTCATTCGCATAGAAGCGCTTCGTTGGAGGGTTTGTTCAAGGCTAAACGTTCTTCATCTCCCCTTCAATCGTCGACCAAAAGCCCTAATTCTCTCTCCCCTGCCAATCGTTTCCTCAGCGCATTCAGGATACAAAAACCCTAATTCTTCCCACGCATTGTCGTCCTTCATTCAAGCGTGGTACCAGGGGTCGTCTCTTTGGCTTATTTTACTCAATCATAAAAAAGGGTTTCGTTTATGCTCCTGAGGCGACCTCCCCCTTCTTTTTCTTGACCAAAGCGACCACCGTTTCTGCTCCTGAGGCGAATGGCTGCAACTGGGCGAACCTCCACCACCAAACGCGAAGTGCTCTCGAGGCGTTCTCCATTTCTGTCGTGCAACGTGGTCTCCATTTCGATTTCTCTCGCGAGTTGGCCATAGTTGTCTTCTTCGTGCATCCACCGCCGTGCCGCCACAGTTCGTCCCCCTCCTTCGCCTTCATTGTCTCCGACGAAGCGCTGTCCAAGTTGGGTGGCTCTATTTCTCGCGCGAACTGCAGGAGTATTCTCTCCAAGCGTTGCTTTTGCCATCGTTCCTGTGTCGCTCCACCGCCGCTCCGCTGCCTTTGCCTTTGTCCTTTGCTACCACGGTAACCCTGACTTTTCCTTTTTATGTACTTTTGTTCCATGTTTTTATGCTAATCTAGAACTATAATTTGGTTGGTTCTGTGGCTGCAAGGTTCTAATTTCTTCCCAGGGGGATCAATTTTAGACACACTTCCTAATCCTTTTTTGTGGTCAAATAAAAGAAAGTCAAATGTTGGCTGGATTAGTAGATCGCCTCGACCACAATGGGGAGCTGTGCCTCAAATCCAAATAGAAAAGCCAATGGTCACAAGAGAAGAAAACACAAGTTCGGCAAGCGTAGAGGAAATATACCCACATCACTTCCTGAGATGCCTTTGAAAAGGGTAAGCAATGCTGGAAGCCTTGTGGGAGATTTCGATCTTAGTGACTTTGTTAACCTGGACTTTGAGAATGGTGCTTCAGCCCCCTGCAGAAGATATGAGGTTTCAAATATGAAGTTTCATTTAACACAACTTCAATACCANAGTCAAATTGATGCAAATGGTACAAAATGTTTTCTTTTCTCCCTCCTCTCCTTTCTGCAATGTGAAACTATTGATAATTTTTCTTATATCATGCACTCGTTGATGGTTATTTTTGATTTTAATGTTTGTGCCTTTGAGGGTGTATTATTGTTTGGTTAATTATACATTGCTGAAATTGAGATAAGGCTTGGTGTTGTGTTCAGTGATGATGTATTTGAAAGTTGTGCGATTTTGATTCAATTGTTTATTATGTAATTAATTAGGTAACTTCATTTTACTTGTATACCTGGTTTGCTATTGGAGGGTCTGGTTCGGTTAGGGTCACAATTTTTTATTTCTTTGGGGGCTAATTTATGGTTTCAGCTTATTCCAGATTTGATAGGTGATTTTTTTTTTTTTGTTTCTTTGGTGATCGTTAGTTGTAGCTCAACCTGAAACTGCCAATACTGTGGAGAGTCAGCCTGTTGAGGATCCTCTATCGTCTAGATTCACATGGAGAATTGACAACTTTTCGAGGCTGAATACCAAGAAGCTCTATTCGGATATATTTGTTGTTGGTGGCTATAAATGGTATTTTTCTGAGATTTGCTAAACTGGTTAATAATTGTCAATTTTCTTGAATTTGATCTTGCATGTATACTTGTTTCCAGTGATTATCACTTTCAAACTTGGTTTTTTTTTTTTTTGAACAGGCGTGTGCTTATTTTCCCAAAAGGAAACAATGTGGACTATTTGTCCATGTATTTGGATGTTGCAGATTCAGCTAGTTTGCCCTATGGTTGGAGTAGATATGCACAGTTTAGCTTGGAAGTTGTTAATCAAATCCATAATAAATATTCTGTGAGAAAAGGTAGTCCCTGAAGTTTGATCTTTACACTTTTTTAAGATGACATAGATTAGTCGTGGTTGTAGAATAGGAAAGAGCATTACTGGAATTGAAGCTATAGAGTTTTGATAGGTTTTTATTGCTAGTAGTGGATGNAAGAACATTTGATATCTCGTTGCATAATAATATTTTTATAATTAGTCAATTAGCTATACATCATTTTCTGATAAATCCTGTGACTATTGCTCATTCCATAGTTTAGTTTATGTTTCATAGTTAATTTTCTATATCTTACCGTTTGGATAGTGGAGCTTTGGATATGGAGGGGTTATTGTTAGCAGATGTTTAAATTCATCATATACATGACATGGTTCATATTGTGGTTAACCTTTAGTTCCTCCCTCTTGCACCTTGTTTAAAAATTTGGTAGAGAATGTGATTGAGTTCTATAGTTTATGGCAGTACTTGTTTCAGTTAGTTTGTCAAAAGTGGAATTGAAAATGCTCAGGCTTTTTGATTTATTATAGCTTGTTGTAACTCAATTTTACTTAAACTATGCAGACACACAACATCAATTTAATGCACGTGAAAGTGATTGGGGTTTCACGTCCTTCATGCCTCTTGGTTACTGGACTTATGATTAAAGAAGGAGACTGGCTATGTTGGGCTTAAGAACCAAGGAGCTACATGTTATATGAATTCTCTACTCCAAACCTTGTACCATATTCCTTATTTTAGAAAGGTTAGAACAGTTTTTCATATTTTTGGTTTGCCTGAAGTTCAATTATCTGTTGGAAAGCAATAAGAAGTTGGTTCGTGAATATAACATTTCAGGCTGTGTACCATATGCCAACAACTNAAAATGATATGCCCTCTGGTAGCATCCCTTTGGCTTTACAAAGTTTATTCTACAAGCTTCAATACAGTGACACCAATGTTGCGACGAAGGAGCTGACAAAGTCTTTTGGTTGGGATACATATGATTCTTTCATGCAGCATGATGTTCAAGAACTCTTTGTATCCCTCTTGCCCTCTCCTTACTTTTGTGTTCTAATAATGAATGATTATGGAAATTTTGGTTTCAGGTCTGCTTATATATTAAAGCAAGATAGTTTACCAGCTTCATATAAATCCTTTCTCAATAAGCATGGTGGAAAGGATCCAGTTATCTTACAAGGTGTAAAAGATATAGCGAGTGGCAAGCCTTTCACTAATTTGGGTGCAATTGAGAAATACTACAAGACCATGGGTGTCGATGTGAAATTAAAACCAGATATGAAAGTCCCATGCTCGGTATGAAATACTGAATACTNTGATTTTTCCTTTTTTTTTTCTCTACCAATAGTTTTAATTAGCCTGCAGCAAATAAATAAAGAAAACTTAGTTTTTGAGCATTAGGTTCATGATGAAATTTGTAGTTGAATTTGATTGCACCATAACAGTAATTTCAATTTCTTCATTGAAATTGAATTGTAGGAATTCTGGTTCTTATGACAAATGCTAACTCATTTAATTTGTGAATACAAAGTGAACTGGATTTAATAAATGTCTTCACCTTGGCGAAAATATATAGTTTTTATTTTCTCTTCTCTTCTAGGCCCTATAAAAAATGCACATTGAGTTTAANGTGACTAAATATATTGATTTTTTTCTTTTGGGTTGTGTTCAACTTTACCTTCCTGTCACCTGATGCGTTATATTGAGTCATGCATTGTGTAATTTCACTTTGAACCATGTCATCTAGATCTGTTAAAAATTAATTGTTAGCCAGGATAGAAATTGTGATTTCTTGTCTCTTCTTCTGGCATTTAAAATCAACTACATTTTGCAGATTGTACATGGGAATCAAACATGCACTGGACATATCTTCACTTTTCTCCTTCAAGCTTACCAAAGACCACTACCTGTTTATCTTCCAGTTTATTTGATACCTGCACTTATTGTTCATAGAAAAGGACTTTTAAAAAGGTGATGATCTAAAAGGAATACATTGCAACCGATTTACTCTTCACCTGATTCTATGNGTTACTTTTACAAAACATGTTATGTCAGGATTAAATTTCTGAGAGCTATAAGTTTTATTGTAGATAGTAGCTTTTTGAAGTGAGTATATTATCAGTAGCATATGTGCTATTTTTTTTTTCATGAAAACGGATTGCTAGCAACACCCTTCATAATTGGTTGAAATATATTGAAAACTACAAAATCAGGATAGAGAGGCATTAAATGAGAAGAAATGTGTGACTTCCAATAAATTTTAGTCAGTAATGGTAGTTCAAAAGAGGGTTTTGTCTATATTGCTACAATATAAAGATCATACTATGTCACGTAGTTATACAGATTTGCTCTTATTCCTATTATTAAAATGTGCAGGCCTAGCACAATATTAACCAAGAGTCTTTTGGGCACAGCAAGATCAAGCTTGTTTCTGTCTGTGTATTGCGCTTCTGCTTGGTAAGCATAGGAAAGTTTATTCTAGCACTACTATATTGTTACTGGTTGTCTTGCTACTAAATTTGCTAGCTGAGTTTGATATTTCCAATCATGTTGAAAAATGAAAGAACATGCTTTCCATGTGGGATATAAGTAGAGCTGTCAGATTGTTGTTTAAGCTAGAGATTGTTGATTTCTTTACACATTGTCTCAGTTATCTGTTTGTTTCAAGCCACTTTATATGTTTTTGGACAAAATTTGCAGATATTTGGAGAGTAGACCTCAACATTGGCGTCCCAACCACAATGTAGTGGTTAAGGATATTGAGAATGTGAATAAGTTGAAAATGGCTCTATATGTTACTCACACCATAAATTTTCAAAACTATGGGGAGAAGAGCAACCGAAGATCCGAATTAGTCCTAGAGTTAAAGAAAATTTTTGAAGATCTTAATATTAAATATCATCTGCTCCCACAAGAAGTTCATCTCAGTTATGTAAGGTCACAAGACTCAACAACACAAACATTTTGAAGATATCTTGTACTTTCGTAAGGTGCAAGTGTGTAGCACATTGTTGTTTTGCTGTTAAATTTGTTCTACTCTAATGATTCTCTCCATAGTCTATCTAGTTTGAGATCAAAGGTGGTGTGACAAATTTGATGATCAGAAGTGAAATTGGTTTGAACACTGTATTTCCTAATGAAATAGCTGAGGCCAGGGAAGAAAGAAAGATGATGTTTAATGGCACTGTTCTGAGTAAGATCACTCCAAGGGCTCTTGCTTAAAAGAACACACTTTGTGTGAAGTTTCAAATTGCTCAAAGAATGCCAAGTTGCCAAATAATAAAGAAAAGGAAGGGACTGGTAGTNGGGATAAACATCACTCATTAAGAGAATTGGAGAAGATCAAATCACATGATTTGCTTCTTCTTTTTTCCATTTATTATTATGTGTAAGAACCAGAGTTGTGTTTTAGTATGATGATCTTTTGGTGTTAATGTTGTACTATTTTGTACCATGTCAGATCTNAGTTATGTTGTCTCTTTTTTATGATGTGTGTTGTGTTCATAATAGCATCCATTGTCATGACAGATCTTTCAGTCAAGAAATTTGTGCTTGTACTTTGAACTTTTTATATGTTTAATTTGGTTAATATTACATTTATACTTGTATTGGAGTATGCTTAATTTGCAGGGTAGGAGGTGTTCATGTTTAGAGGAGACGGACCTAAAAGTTTAGTAATCATCTCTATCTCTGTCTCCGTTGGGTTTTCTCCAGACAGGGTAAATCCGTTGGGAACTGTTCACAATTTTTGACCATTTTATTTACACATACATTCAAGAAGAATTATATTAATGTTATTTATATTTTAATTCAAACAATACCAAAAAAGTATAAGTTAAAAATAATTTAAAATAGAAGTTAATAATTAATTATATTATATTTTTAGTTAAATGTACTAATTTAAGTTTGGATAAATTGCTGTTTGGGATTGTTGATTTCTCATTTGCAGGTTTTGGGTTTAATTGAGAAGCAAATTGGCTCCAAAAAAGACTGTCAAAATTACAGACGGCTTTCAGGCCGTCGCTAACACACTTACGAACAGCGTTACCGAGGGCCTCATGGTCGTCGGTAATACCGAAGGCCACAAGGCCGTCGGTAACGTTTCCGACAAGCAAATTACTGACGGCTTTGGAGCCGTCGACAGGTCGTCGGTAAGGGGGGTTTACCGACGGCTTTTGGTCCATACCGAGGGCTTTTGTCCGTCGGTAAATCCCTTCTTTTTTGTAGTTGCCATGTAAGTCATTCTCACTCCCATACTCCATTCGCAGAGACACATTCTCATTTCGCATCTAGTCTTCTCTCGAGATTCATTTTCTCTCTATCGAGAGTTCTTCAACCTCAAACCCTAGCCTGCTCATAGATCTTCCATAGTAATCCATTTTTCGTTGAAGCACCGATCAGATCCATCTTCTCATCACCATTCATTCCTTTTCACCGAACATTTTCAATCTTTTGCTTCATTCTCATCGATTGAAATCGTATTTGAGCCTTTCACACCGATTGAATCTCCATCTCCAACCTTCCCACTGTTTAATCGGTCAATCTCACCGTCGAACAAACCTTCAATCTAGGGTTTGTTTTTACTTTGTCCTCTATCAAACCATAAAAGCAATGAAACATTTGAATGAATGAGCTGGTTGATAGATATCCATTGGTCATTGATGAGTCAATATTTTCTCGACTTCACTTAGTTTATTGTGCTAGAATTAATCAGGGAATTGTGCTTAAATGTTCGTTATTTTCCCTTTTCTACTAATTGTGCTTAATTTGATCAGAAATTCTTATTTTAATTAATTTGAATTATTTGAGACTAATTATTTGCATTATTAATTGTAGGAAAATTTTTGGATAAAATTTTGGGACTTAAAGAGAAATGCCACATCAATTTTATTTTAAGCTAAGATGAGAGAGGAGGTGTGAATGTCATTTTTGGGGGTGCACACGGATGGCATGCAATGAGTTGGGTTTTTGGGAGAATGAAAAGCTGATTTTTTTAAGAAATGCTGCTGCTACACAGCCTGCTTTGTTGATGCTGCTGAACTCCATACTTTCCTTGCTGCACTCCAATCACACAGCAGCTGCCACGGAAGAAACTAAAGCATTCACGGCCTGGAGAAAATCACTTGGGCCGAGAGGAAGAAAAAGACCACACGGCCTGGTTGCAGCAGCACACGCCCAGCTATACGAAATAGCACACGGTTATTGACGTTAGAAGTGGTGGGCTGATTATTCCAATGTGTTACGGCCACATGCAAGGAAGGAACATCCACGCTGGCAGCTCGCGGCCCATGGCAATTGGTAATTAATATTTAGAGGATGCAACAAGCTGATTTTTTGGTGCAGCCAAAGAAGATAGTCCACGTTGAAAGCAAGGGCCCAAATTAGGGGCTGGTCGTGTGCTCCATCCAGGAAGGAACATAGGTCTGGAATGGGCAATTAAAAGTAGGGGAGTTATCACTTGGAGAACAGCCGCCACACGCTCATTTTTCATTTCTTGATTTTCATGATGGAGGGTTACGGATGATGATGGAATATAACACATTTTTATTTGGTTTAAACCTCTTTTTGGTCCCTAGGTTATAAGCGGATGTTCAGTTTAGTCCTCGTTTTTAAAAATGTAAATCTTTGGTCCCTAAGTTATAAAAAATGTATCAAATGAGTCCTTTTTTGACT
>NC_028354.1:1554578-1588089 GCF_000741045.1 Vigna radiata var. radiata
GTTTACATTTTTAAAAGCGGAGACTAAACTGAACATCCGCTCATAACTTAGGGACCAAAAAGAGGTTTAAACCTTTTTATTTTTATTTTCATTTAGTGAAAGCTGCATGTCCAGTTGTAGAAAACATTTTCATTTGATTTTATTTAGAACTTCAGCACTTCATCTTGCTGCTTTAATGATTGAGCACTTGAGCACATTTCAATCTTTTAATTAGCATTAGGTGGACTAAATTCCTTTGCAGCACTGCAACCAAATTCCTCTGCATTCCGTTTTTGTTTGCTTTTCTTCAAGAAACGGTGATTGAATTTGAAAGAAGGTGGTGTCACGGCTTATGAATGGGGCACACATGCAGGACATTTCATTTTCTTTAGATGAATGACGTAAGTGGTGACTTCTAATTTTCTTTGAATGAAAAAGCACGGTGCATTCCTTTTTGTTGAAGTAGAAAACAGTGATTGAACATTTGGAGGAGGTGTCACAGGTTGCTCATAACTTTCCCCTAAAATCTATTTTCCTTCTTCACGCATACAAAAATCATTTTCATATTATATATGTTAGAATACATTAACCAATGTAGTTGTTAGCCATTTAAGTTTAATTCACTGTTCACTAGTTTATATATTATTGTTTTCAGTAAATGATTTTCCATGTTTACTCCCTCACAGTCGCCGCATTGCATTTCATTTTTAGTCAAGTGAGGCTGAATCTGACTTTGTTGCTCTGCTTATGTTCCTTGCTTAAATTGGCTGAATTTCATTGTTTATCACTTGCTGGATTGCTGATACTGAGATTCAAGGTTGAGAAATATGTTATGCAGTTTCTGATTTGAAGAGATGGCTGGGAATTGATTGAATGAGCAGGGTTGAAGAAGTTGTGATAGTGTTTTTTAGTTTTCATTTTGAGTCTTTTGTCTTTAGTTTGAGTCTTTGTTTTCCTCTTTCATTTTAATTTTCCCTGCCCAAGAGGGCAGTTCCTTAAGTGTGGGGGTGTGTTAAGTGTCTAAATTTCCCTATTTTTCTATGTTAATATTACTTTTTTAGGATAGTTTAGCTTTTAATTTTCTAGAATTAAGATAGATTAGTATAATTAGGATAAAAATAGGTTTTAAATAGAAATAGTATTAATTTTGTGTTTTTAGATAATAAATAGTATTTTTTTTATTAAATAATATTTTTTCTCTTTACTTCAAATGTCATATTAATTTTTGCTGTTATAGACTTCCATTTTCTCTTTTTGTTGATTTACCCTATATCCTTTATTTTTGCAGATCAGCCATAATCAATTGGGCCAATCAAGCTGGGCCTGTGCTGATGAGAAGAGACGTTATTTCTGCACTGCAATGCTGCTGCCTTTGCAAAGGAATTGAACTTGGCTGCTTGGGCTGAAGTAGTCAATTGGGTAAGTGGGCTGATGCACTGGAACTAAACCGTGGATGGGCTAAAGCCAATAAAGTAAAAGTGCTGCAGTGAATTAGTAATGCGGTGCGTTTTGGCAGTTGCTGCCATTTCCTTCATTTTCATTCGTGCAAGAGAGAGATCAATCAGATTGGGGTTTTCTCCAATTTTCCCAACCCTCGAGCTAGGGTTCGTCAAGCATAGAAAAGAAGGTGACGAAGCAGCAACGCGAGCTCCATGGGCCATTTTTTGAAGAAGCCCAGAATGATGATGACCGAAGGAAGCCAACCCATAATGATGATCGGACCAGAATGTTGATCGGATCGATAGCTGGTTGACGGTTGAAGAGAAGAAAGGTTCGAGTCAGTTAAAGATTAATTCGAGAAGCTTCCAAAGATGTAACTGATTCTTCCCCCTTTCCCCCTTTCCCCTTTTCTTTTTTCTTTTCTGTTTATGTTTTCTCCTATATAAAGGAGTTTTGTAAAATAGAATAGGTATGTGCACTGGGTGACAAGCAGTGTGCTCTACACTTTGCTTAGGCTAGGTTCCCAATTCTCTCTGCTTGTAGTTTTAGAATTTTATTGCTTTCTTAGAAGTAGATACCTTGATTCTTGCACTGGAATTCTTGGGGATGATCAATGGGTGACAGACTTTGAGCTCTCTGGGATTTCTGGTATCTATACTTTTGATTTCCTTTTCTTAATAAAAGTTGTTCTTTCCAATTTCAGTTTCAAGTTACGTTTCTATTTGCACTTTTAAATTTCCAGCTTTGTTATTGTTTGATTCTTGCATTGATTTAGTTTTGGTCTTTTATGATTTCAGTACTTGCATGATTTAGAGTAGCATTTTAGGATTTTGGATTTTGTTAGACTTGGGTTTATGTTTTGATTCTTGGTATTCTATTTTTCCGTTTGATTCCTTTATGATGCTTAGTTGATTCTAGAATTAGTTTCTGTTATTGATTTACTTTCTTTGCAATTTAAGATTTTGCACTATGATTCCAGGTCATGTTATTGAATTTTGGTTTTGGTACTTTGATATTGCACCGTAACTTTCATTGTTAGATTCTATGCTTTTAGTTTTTAGGTTTTTGATTTTTTTTCTTGATTTGAATTTGAATTTGAATTTCTTCATTTTAACTCAAGTCCTGTTTCTGTGTACATTTCAATTTTATGGATTCTTTACTGTTTGTACTGGTTAGCAATTAGGATTTTCATTACAACTTGCATGTCTAGTGTTTTTGTAAATCAGTAGATCATGTTAGGCATAGAAGTTAGGTTTTATTTCTGTAATTAGGTTTCTATTTTCTTTTCATTTCATTTTCTTTCCTCTTTGAAACAGTTTATAGATTTTATAATTTTAGTTTCTTTATTTTTAATAATACAATTTTTTTCTCCCCACCTAGTTTTAGTAACTAAATAATTAGGCTATAATTCTACAATTTTCAAACTTAAAAAGTACCAAGTCCACGGATTGATCCTAGGTTACCCCTATACTACATTAGTGGGGAATTTAGGTTTGTTGACTTTTGTGCGACCAAAAGCCTTTCAACAATTTGTTAATTGCCATTGTGTCAAGTAATTTGCTAGGATTAAATTAGGCTTGTTGGTTTCCTTGGTTTTTAATTAATTTAGTTACTGGGTTGAGTTTAATGTGTTTGAGTTAGTGTTGAGTTTAATTATTTTTAACTGTGTTTGTTAATTTTTTTTGTAACAGTGTTTGATGATTGAATGTTGTCTAAGGTCTTTAATAGTGTTAGTTTAATTACCATGCTATCTTAAATTAGTTTGTTTGCATCTGTGTCTTTATTGAGTTCTTTAATTTTTGCAAAACCTTTTCAAACCCCCCCACCTTCGTGTTAGACTCGATTCTCGAACCGCAAAATTGGTCTTTGAGAGACGACCTAGGGGTCATTCCCTAGCTATACTACATTTCTCATATGCAATCAAATTTGTATGGGTTGCGACAGCCCATCACCTACTCATGGGTGCTAGAAAGGTTTGGGTCAGGCTCGTGACGTTAAACAAGCGCTACCTGGGAGGCAACCCAGTTGATTGATTCATTTTTGCATGTTATAATTCTTGTTCTGGTTGCATATGTGAGATAAGTGATTGGGAATTGCATAAAAATTAAATTTTGAAAGTTGAATTTAAAGGTTTAAAGGGTTAAAATGTTTTAAAAAGAAAAAAAAAAACAGGATGTAAACCGCGCAACGCCGGGCGGTGGCGTTGTTGAGGGGTACATGCATTTTAAAAAAGATTATTTGATTTTTTTTACCCCTCAGGTTCGCCCAAGCACTCTTTACCAAACCCATAACCTCTCTTTCACTTTCAAACATCCTTTCAAATATTTCCCAACACTTCTCCTATCATCCTCTCTCTTGAAAACCCAAATTTATCAATTTTTCCATCCAAGTTTGGAGTTTTGTGAGAGCACAGCTATTTGGGGTTGATTCCTCCACATTCATTGGAAGAAATTTTGTATTTTACTAACGCTTGAATGAGATTTCTTGTGGTTTTGTGAATTGTACTTGATGCAGGGATGTTCTCCTCCTCATCAGGAAAGAGGATCAAGACTGTGGGGAGCAAGGGGAAGGAATCAGAGTTGGAGCAGTTGAAGCTCCAGCTATGGAGGAAAAAGATGAGATAGCATTTACTGATGGATGTTATCTGCACTAGAACAGGATTTTCTATCTTTTGTTTTTGTATTTTTTTGTTTCTGTTTAGTGGTGTAGGATTGATGAACTTGGTTGGATACTATATCTGATGTAGTGGTTTGATATTGATATTTTTATATGATGGTATTGCTTGATGATGCTTTGATATTGATGATGTTGAGAATGTGCACAATATGCTGATATACAGGTGGTGGTTCACAAGCTGTGTGAACAAATGCATTGTGATTTTGTGATTGTGATTATGAGGCTAAGCAAGGTATTTGATTGAAGGATTGGAATAAGCTTGTGTGAGGTTTTTGAGCTCCATAGTTCTTATTGATATATTTTCTATCTATTGGAAGCATGAATGATTTTGCCTGAGTTTCTGTGATTGATTGAATTGCATGTATGTGTCATATGATCAAGGTCGCTTTTGATTTAGCCCTTTCTTAGCCAATGCTCAAAATTTCGTCCAATGAAAAAGAGCACATTGTGTTCTTGGATCACTAGGGTGCCTCCCAGTAAGCGCTCTTTTTATGTCACTAGCTTGACCCGGTAGAGTTCAAACACCCATCAATAGGTGTTGATACTCCCCTTGCTTGATATTCTTTTCTTTTTCTTCTTCCCGCTGAATTTCTTCATAAAGTTGAGAACACCAAGCACATGTTTCCATATTTCAACCATAGGAACTTTAATCTCCAATTTCTTGAAGATCTCCATAAAGCACTTGACCTTCTTTTCCTTCCTATGATGTTTTTTTGAATGAGGAAGGGGTTTTTCATATGATCTTTTCTTCTTTCCTTTCTTCCTCTTTTTCTCACTTTTCTCCTCCCTCACCTTTCTCTTTTTTGTTTTTCTTTCTTTCTTTATTTTCACAATTTTTCTCTTTTTTTCATTTCTCTCAACCACTATTTTTTCCTTATCATCATTTTTATCCCCCTCACTCAACTTTTCTTCTTCCTCTTCATCTCTCTATCTCTATTTTCTTCTCATCAACAACCTTATCACTTCCAGAGATAGTGGCTTAACATTCCTCCCTAGGGTTAACTTCAGTACTAACCCTAGAATCATTCAGAGATGCAGTCAAGCAATCTAATTCCATCTCCTTCCTTTTACATCTTGCGTCATCAAATTCTGAAAAGTAAATAATATTCTGCAGTACTTGCTGGAATGTCTCTTCACGGCTTTCTGATGGAGATAATTGCTGCCAATGTTGTTTATTTTCCTCCAGCCAACGTTGTTCAGCTTCCCCCAACGTTTCTCTTGGCATAGAGGATTGTTTTTGCCAAAGACATTGTTCAGCTTCCTTCTCTCTTTCTTCAAGTGTAGGAGAATATTGTTGTCTTTGACGTTCTCGTAACTCCTCACGTTGCATCTCCCCTAAACTTCTAATGAAAGACATATCCATACCCATCATTTGGAGTGGAGCAATTTGTTGCTCGGCAGCTCGCCCAAATTGGCTTTGACCCATGTATGAGTGAGGTTCCCACAAATGGTTGAAATCATTTTGGTAGAATTGAGTGCCCATATAATCAAATTCTTGTCCAAACTGCATCCTGTAAACATTAGGCACAAAACCCTAGAAAACATTTATTAGAACAAAAAAAAAATCAAGTCAAATTTAATCAGTTTACACTACTAGATAAGTTAAACCACGAGTCCTCGACAACGACACCAAAAACTTGTTAAGTCCCTGGCAAGTGTACCAGATCGTTATCAATATAAAACGGGTAAGTCCAAGTATCATTTCCCAAAGGACTCTTAGGCCTTAACTTTCTAGTAACCTAATCGCATAAGACTTGAGAAGAAATTGATTTTAAGTTTTTAAATGCAAAAACAAAAGTAAACATGCAAATGCAATGAATCAATGGTTGAGGAAAAACTATGGATGAATGGTGTTTTTGGGGTTTACAATTTCATCTTATCCACCCTCATATATCTACTCTTCTTATTTAATTCGCTTATTTATCATATTGCCATGCAAACTTTCTTGGTCTACCCTTAACCCAACTCCTTGGTGAAAATAGCCTATTACTAATTACCGGCTTGTTATCCCTAGCCTCCGCTAGTAACTAATAATGCATAATAAACGGAAGCAAAATACAATTGATCGTCCCACTCCTATCTCTAGGCGGTATTAGCATAATCAAGGAATTCACCCCAGTTCATGACATTACTATACTTTCCCGTATCAATAAAGACAAACAACATTTACCGAATGAGTTAAATGATAAAAGCATTAAATACAGGTAAGGAACACAACAATTGATAAATCAAGCATATGCAAGCATATGAGTTAAATAAGAATTTGGATATATGAGAGTTTCAAAAGATTACATTGTTCCCCAACAACAAAGGGTTTAGTTCACCAATATCATGGTGAAACTAGATGAAATACAATGGAAGAATGAAAGAATAAACCCTAAATTGAGTAGTTTGGAGCCTAAGCATCCAAAGAACGGTCTCCAAGGTGTGTAGAGCTGGTGTGGACGTTTCCCTCTACCAAAGATTGAGTTTTGATTCGCATTGGGGCCAAAAAGATAACATTATTTAGCCAAATAAAAACAGACAACCGCTCAAGGGCCAAAACTGCCGCTCAGCACCCAAAACTGGTCGCTCAGCGCCTATAACTGTCGCTCAGCAGTTTGGTCAACATTCTGGTCAACTAGTTGACTTTTCTGGTTGACTGGTTGACTTTTCTGCATTCTGATTGACTTTTCTACACTATAACCATTTGATCTTCAACCTTTCTTTCAATTCATTCCAAAAACCTACAAAATCAAGAGAAACCAATCATAAAACCAAGAAAACCAACTTTGACTCTCTTATTCTCTAACTTAATAAAAATGCATGATTTCATGGTAATTCTAAGCCATAAAGGGTGTGATTTAATATCAAAATTAAGTATGAAAATAACAATTTTTCAACCGTTATCAGATACGCCTCCTGGACATCGGTGGAAAAAGGAGGAGTTTAGCGCTCTCATGGCATGGCCAGATAATCAAACGCAGGCCTATGGAGAGGCTGGAGCAGTTGGAGCTTCAGCCATGGAGGATGATGCGTAGGATGATGCAGACGATGATGATGAAGATGATGAGGAAGAAGAAGAAGAAGAAAAGGAGGAAGAAGGTTCTGATGACAGCATGGGATGAGGAATTGAGATGGCATCTACTGATGGATGCTATCGTTACTAGAACATGATTTTTCTTATCTTTTGTTTTGTATTGTTGAACTTATTTGCTTCTGTTTTTTATTGGATGTACTTGACATGAAACTTATATTTGATGCAATGGGTTGATGATTATTTGTTGTGTGATGAGTTATGCTTGATGACGCTTTTATACAGGTGGTTGTTCACAATGTGTGCGAAGAGATGCATGATGTTATGATTGTGGTTATGATACTGAACATGATGCTTATATGAAATCATTGGAACTTGAAATTAGCATGTGTGAGGTTTGAGCTCTAGAGTTTTTGTTGAATGATTGCTATTACTTTGAAAGCATTAATGACTTTGCCCAGGTTTCCATGAGTAAATTGTTTACACCCTGGCAAGTGTACCAGATCGTACCAAGTAATAAATAAACGGTAAGTCCGAGTATCGTTTTCCCAAGAGACTCACGACACTAAACTATTGTGCTTTTGCTTAACCAATCAAGACTATAAGAACAATATTTTGGGGTTTTTGAATATAAAATGCAGAAAAATAAACATGAATGCAATTTGATCAATTGAGGTTAAACACAAAAGTGGATGGATGTTGTTGGTAATAAGAGATGAATATGTTATTAGGGTTTAGATTTCACCTAATCACTCTCATGCATAAACAAATTCATCTTCGTCATTAATGTTAATGCAACTTTCTAAATTATCCTAAACTCGATTCCTTGGTGAAGAGAGCCTATTCCCAATTACTAGTTTACTATTGCTAGTCCACCTAGTAATTAATCACGCATTAATGACATAAGCTTAAAGCAATTGAGTGCCCTATTCCTATTCCTAGGTAATATTTCATAATCAAGAGAATTCTTGATGGGGAAGTGCATGCCTAGAATGAATAAACTAAATGATAATTAAGGAAATGGCAAGAAAAAATAAAATGGAAGAGATTGAGAAAGAGGAAACTTATGACTTGAGGATGCGCCACTTGAAGGAAGCTCTAAGATAAGCATCAAAGGAGGACCGCCACTTGCTTAAGCAAGATAAGGTCTGCCCAAAATAGGGATTTAGGAGACAGAATATTATCTCAAAGAGGATTGCAAAAGTGCAAATCAACTCAAAATTCAATTGAATCAAGGTAAGGTACAAAGGAGACCCCCTAGGCTTCTTATAAAGCTTTTGAAGTGAGTTTGGATGATTGTTTCAAGAGATATGGGACTTGAATGCCTAAGGTCTAACCAACAACGTCCCTAGGTGTTTCTTAGTCCCACATTGCTTAACTCTCTCATTCCAAAAGGGTTTATAAGCCATCTAGTTCTCCTATAGTTCAAAACATGAAAGCTAGCTAAGACTACTTGTACTACAAACTATGGAAAACGAATTACTCTTCTTTTCTTTTAATTCCAAGCTATGTGAAGTCTCACACTGCTTGTACTAAAAGAAAACGAAGAATTTATAAACATTTCTCACTAGAAATGAAACGAAAGCAAAAGATGCAAAATTCAAGCCCATGAAACCATTACTATTCTTTTTGTACTTTTTGTCACTCTGAAAACTCTTCATTGTTGCCCCATCTATGATCATATCAATTCTCCTCATGTCTAGATTTTCTCGTACGTTCCCATATCGACAAAATCAATGATCATGACACTGAATAGTTAAACAATGCAAGCTTTAAATTCAGACAAGAAAACCCTAACAAATAATGAATGAAAGCATATATCTTCAAGAAAAATTCAAATACAAGAGAGTTTAGAGGTTACATATTCCCCAATAACAAATGAGATTAGTTCACCATCATCATGACAGAACTAAGTGTACAATGGAATGAAAGAGATAGAAACCCTAGAAAGAGAAAAGGAGAGTTGTCAATTCCCCAATTTTGCCCTCAAAGGGGTGAAAAGTGTGTTTCTGTGCCTAAACCATTAAAAGATACATTCTCTAAGACGTTCTGGCCTTTAAATAGGGCATAAATATAACAGAAAACGGGTCTAGGACCAAAGCAGGTCATAAAAATAATAGAAAAACAGGCCCAGGTCCATGCAAATGGCACTCGGTGCTCAAAATACCGCTCAGTGATGGGTGCGGCACTGAGAATCACCCCCCAGCGGTGCCCAGGCGTCAAAAAAGTGAAAAACTTGTCCCAAAGTTGGTGCTCAGCGCTACCTTTTCTGCACTCTGGTCAACTTTTCAGCATTCTGGTTGACTGTTGACTTTCTGCATTTTGTTTGACTTTTCTGCACAGTAACTCCTTGATACTTCAACCCTTATTTCAAATCATTCCAAAAACCTACAAAATCAAGGGAATTTATTGATAAAATCATAAAACATATCCTCAACTCTCTTATTCACAAAACTAAACCAAAATCATGAGTCAAAGCAAGTTTCTAAGTCAACAAGGGTGCATTTAATATCAAAATTAAGTATAAAAATAACGGTTTTTCAATCGTTATCATAAATCACTTCCTTTTTCGTGTCATATGATCGAGGCTATTTTTTATTATCCCTTTCTTAGCCAATGCATGATATTTATCCCAATAAAAAAAATGGGGCACAATGTGTTCTATCCTTTGAACCTTGAACCTTAAGCATGATTTGAAAAGAAACCCTTTTGCAAAAATCTTTACCTTGAGTTAAGTTGAGAACATTTGTGTGGTGTTGATAAAGGTTCAAGTTTGGGGTTTGTTGGAAAATTTGAAAAAGAAAATAAATAAGCATTGAGCTAAGTGTTGAGCAAGTATGAAAAGCAAAAAGAAAAGGAAAGATGAATGAGAAAGAAAGCAAAGCTCAATGCAAGGGAAAATTGGGAAAAATGAGAATGGTTTGTCTAAAGAGAGATTGTGCTTGAATTCGAAAATTTGAATGTCTCTCTTAACTCAAAGATTTTGTGATCCAGAAAAACCAATGTTCTTCTTAGCCCAACCACGTTACTAGCCATGAAAAGTCCTTGTGATGATAACTTGCTTGTGAGTATGATTGATTGTGGTCAAATGAAAGGAAAAGTTAATTTATGTGACATTATGATAGTAGAGTGAATGAGTGACCTTATTATACACCTGTGTGTTTCAATGAAACACTTTCCTTGGTGAGGAGTAGTTCCATTTATACATGATTGCATTTTCTTGGTTGATTGATCATTCATGATAATAGCATTTGTTGGAAATTCTGTGATTGTGTGAAAGCCATAATAAGTTTGAATGAAGGAATGCATTTGAACATCTTGACGGACATTGGTATGATAAGCTGACAGTGGTTACTTGTCTTGGAAGTAAGAGTTTTGAAATGTGTTAACCCATTCCATTGATTGTGTGAAAGTAGAGTTACATCTTGTTTTGCTTGAACACAAGTAAAGTTCTAAGTTTGGGGTTGTGATAATGGGTGAAAACACTGTTATTTGATACTTAATTTTGATACTAATCACACCCTTTTTGACTTAGAAACTAGCTTGAAATCATGAATTTGCTTAAGTTAGGGGAATCAGAGAGTTGAAGGTTAACCAATTGATTTTATGCTTAGATTTCCTTATTTTAATAGGTATTGAGATGATTTGGAAGAAGAGTTGAAGTAACAAGGAGCTAGAACTCAGAAGAACTAGAAAAGCATCATGAAGAGGAGTCGCAATCCACGCTTGTGCGCCCTTTTAGGGGCCCTCAACGCAGATACTGCTTAGGCGCCAATCTAGGGGGTGTTAAGCGCAACTTTGAGCCGCAATTCTTGCGTGGGCGCCCTTCCAAGGGCGTTGAGCGCCATTATTCATTGTTTCACGACTGGGCGCCCTAAGTGGGGCGCTGAGCGTAGGTGACTAGGCTTGGGCTGTGTTTTCTGTTATTTTTACGAGCTATTTAATGATTTCGACGACCTAGAGAAGGTATCTTTTGACAGAAGAGGCACATAAACACTCCCTTCCATCCCTTGGAGGAGGATTTTGGATGCGAAAGTTCCAATCTTCAACTTTTAGGGTTTTATCTTTCATTCTTTTCCATATTTCATCTAGTTTCACCATGTCTATGGTGAACTAAACTTCAATTGTTGTTGGGGAAACGATGTAATCCTTTGAAACTCTCATGTATTGAATTGATTTATATTATAAATGTTTTACTTCATTAATTGTTAGGGATTTTCCTTTATGCTCTATGCTCTCTTTGTTTAACTCATTCAATAGCATGATTATTGATTTTGTTGATATGGACACATACAGGGAAATCTAGAACTGGGGAAACTCTACCAAAAGCAGTATTACCTAAACATAGGGATATGAGGGTTGGTTGCCTTTAAGCTCCTACGCTTCAGAATTAATTATTAGGAATGCTAGGAATTGTATGAACTCGTAATTAAGGATAGGCTTTCTTCACCGAGACATTGGGTTTTAAGTATTTTAGAGAGTGGCATTAACATTAATGAAGAAGACGAAATCATAAATATATGAGAGTGGATAGGATAAGTCGGAAACCCCAACAACATAAACATTCCATATTTTATACACCAATCACATGTGCATTCTTATTGTCAATTGATCAACACTTGCATTCATATTTATTTTTTGCATTATAAACTCAATGATTTTATTTTCAGGTCTTAATTAATCAAGAAACCACATGAATGTCTAGGCCGTGACTCTCTAGGGAAAACGATACTTGGTCTTGCCAATTATATTACTTGATACGATTCGATACACTTGTCTAGTCTTAACAGCAGCTAAAGTCTATATTTATTTTGTTTATAGCTCGAATCCTTCAAGAATATAATATTAAATGTGTTTAACAATGTCACCGCTTCAGGATGTTTCCAAAAGAGGTCACTAATAACCTCTTATTCGTTGACACACCTGCTCCAATGAATGAATGTACTTATCACGATCCAACATCATCATAAGTTATTGTAGTTTAGTTCTGGACCCTTTCAATCATCGTTTATATGCATGCCTTGTGTTATAGATTTGTTTAATCGTTGTGACATTGCGATCATTATTTTCTTTCAGGGTTAATAAAATATTTGCATGGTGTAACTTTAGTCTTAGTCATATCAACGAGTAATGATTGTTCACTCGGATTTAACTTGCCAACATAAGGGTGGGTGACCAACTAAAGTTTCAGCTAAATCATGGTTGTGATGTCCACACGTCACCTTTAACACCCATTCGTCCCATCAGAAGATGGTTTACCATTTAACCTATACAAACAATCACATTTTCGAGTTCCGTATACACTAGCCTCCACATCGGGTTTGTATTTTCGATTTTTCACACCTCTTTCACATCTAAGTAAGACGAACGTTTTTTTTCTTCGTACACCAGTAACTTTGTCAGACCTTGTTATAATCACGACAAATCCTAGATCATGAGGCATCCCTCTCACCCATTCAATTAAGTGATCACAAGAAGAAAATATTTCATTTGTAGTAAAATTATTTCTGAAATCTCCCTCTCCAGCTTCTTTTATGAAAAAAGAAAAATCTTATATAAAACTAGAATGAACTTGAGAATCCATAGCATGACGATATTTTTTCGTTTTAAGCAATATTCAGCTATAACATAATATTCACTTTTAATAACATAATTCATAATTAATTAAAATAATATAAAAATTAATAAATATTATCTATATAATTATTAAATTATTAAACAAATAAATACAAAAATACAAAAATATCTAATAATCATTAAATTAATAAACAAACATTATAAATAATCTATATAAATCATATATAAAATTTATAACAAATTAAATTTAACAAACAAATCATTATGATATAATAAACAATTAAAATAAAAGAATAATAAATAAATCAATCAATCGATGAGGTCTGAAACAGATTTCAAAATTTATTGAAGACCTTCTAAGATATCGAAATTCATGAACCGATTTTAAAATATGTCGAAGGTCTCTACGAATTTCGCATACCTGAGACGAGTTGTTGCAACCCACCACCACGAGAAACCTTCACCACACCACCTTGTTGCATCTATAAGCTGTTACATCACAACAAGAACGAACCTTTTGCACCACTAGAAGCACACCATCACGCACAAAGCATACAAAAATAAGAAACAAGAACTAAGAGGAAAGTGAGATGTCTGTATAGGTGTGTTAGTGCATATAAAGTGGGGACCAGAGTTTTAAATGCAGGTGGTTGAAAGTTTAAAAACAGGTGAAAGAGTAAATTTTTTTTAACCACCTTGTTTAAACCTTTTTATAAGGGTAATTGTGGAATGGGGAGGTGCAGGAAGACATTTGGAGTGGTATAGGAAGAAACATTCTTCAGTGATCTTTACATTTTATTAATAACTAGACTTGGACCTCTTGAGAGATCATATTGGACCTAATAAGGTTGTTGGAGGTCCATTGGAATCCAAACCTCTGTAAGCTCTTATCCAAACTGTTGATAGATGTCATGGCTGGACGTTAGTCATCACTATAGGCCATGCATGCATGCATGCATAAAGAGTGGACCAGCATGCACCACGAGTAACGAGCCTGGTATAAGTTGCTGTTTGACGATTAGAGGTACTTGGGTTGGGTCCATTAGACTTCACTGGTGGAATATAATGCCACATTAAAAACCACTTAAACTCATTCAGGTTGGGTCTAATGTTAAAGAATTAATTGTATATCAATTTAAAATTGATTTTGAATGAAAATAACTTCGAGTAACTTCTGTGTTGAATCCAAAATATGTTTAATTTAATATTTAAACATGCTCAACAAAAGACCAACACGTAAACATATCGACTTAAAATTATAACAGCAAATTAATATTTTGACATGTTTTCGATTATCCAACTTGAAAATAAGCATGCACATTAGAATTTCGTACATATAATATAAAGTTTTGGGTTCATTTTTTTGTTTTTTAGTTTAACCATGCATGGATTCAATGGAGGAGCTAAAAATGATTGACATTATTTACCAGAATAACGTAATATGCTTCAAACCGATATTGAACAACCGAATAATTGATTTAGGTTATTGATAAGGTGGTTATTTGAGACCTGCTATTTAACAAAAGAAAGTGGTTATTTTAAAAGGAAAAAACTAGATGAATTTGACAAAAGCACCCCACCAGCCAACACACAAGCCACCACCAAAACTCAGTCAAAGGACCTGTCAAAATTTAAATAACGAACATTTGTTGTCAAAGTTTAGAAACCACAAATCAATATTACAACGTCGTCGAGAGAAAGGGGTTGGTGACCCCCTCCAACCATGGCTCCATGTCCCGGCGCCGCCAACCTCTGCTGCCTCTTCATCCAAGACGAACCCTCCCCACCTGAGACCCTCGGCGTCCTCGCATTCGACGCCGCCAAGACCATGTGCCGCCTCCTCTCCCTCTACAACTCCCTCACCCCTCAAGAAATTGTCCACCTCCGCCGCAACATCATCAGGTCCAAATCCGTTTCCTCTCTCAACTCCCGCGACGAGTGCTTCCTCCTCACCCTCGCCTGCGCCGAGCGCCTCGAGGACCTCAACCTCGCCGCCGCTACCGTCTCCCGCCTCGCAGCTAGATGCTCCGACCAAAACCTCGCCCGCTTCGAAGCCCTAGATGCCCGCAAGCTCGAGTTTGGAACCCGCGAAGTCGAGAAGAAGATCGAGAGCATGGAAAAGCTTGTATTCGCAACGAGGAGCCTCCACAAGGCCATGGAATGCCTCACGGAGATGGAAGCGTCAGAGAAAAAAATGCAACGATGGCGAAACATTAGGGCAACCAACGGCCTCAAGGTCAAGGTGGAATGCTTCAATGAAAGAATCACGTTTTATCGGAGGCAGATTATGTATTTCAAACAAGTCTCCCTTTGGGGTCAGACATTCGACAAGGTTGTCGGACTCATGGCGAGGATTGTTTGCATTGTCTACAACAGAATATGTACCGTTTTCAGAATATTCATCACGGGTAATGTCGCCAGAGGTATCAACCATAAGAGGAGGAATAATAACCGCCCCAGGGTTGCTAGATCGCCGGAGAATTGTTGTTGCCGCGTTGAACATCGCGATTTGTATAGGATGAACCTCTTTTTATTCGAACAAACCGAGGAGCAGTTGCTCATTCGGAAGCGCGTGTGGGGTTGTTGTCAAGTGCAGAAGACTACATCCACCGGGGTTTTCCGGTACCACCACTCGCCTCCCCAGGGAGGCGCAGAGGCGGCGCGGAACAATCGCGTCATGCGGCTGGCGCCGGCCACGACAGTGGGCGGGGCGGGGCTCTCGCTGCGGTACGCGAACGTGATTATGTTGGCGGAACGGTGCTTGAACGCGCCTGATGCTACGATTGGGGACGACGCGCGCGCTGCGTTGTATGAGATGTTGCCTGGGAGGTTGGAGACGAAGTTGAGGCAGAAATTGAAAGAGGAGTGGTTGGAATGGAGGAAACTGAAGGGAGATGGAGATGGGAAGTCAGCAGCGGTTAGACGGTGGCACGACGAGGTGGCGGAGGTGATGGAATGGTTGGTTCCGGTGGCTCATGACATGGTGAGGTGGCAGACGGAGAGGAACATGGAGAAGCAAAAGTTTGAGACGAGGCCAACGGTGTTGTTGTTGCAAACTTTGCACTATTCGGATTTGGAAAAGGTGGAGGAGGCCATTGTGAAGGTGATGGTTGGGTTGAGTTATATGTATTGGTGCAGAAAATAATGATGTTTTTTGTGTTTTTCATATTTAAATTTCATCTTATTCTTTATTTATTTTTTTCATTTCTAGTTGTATACACTAACAAGTCTGAAGATTGATGCCTACAAAAGCCTTGTCATTTGCATGTAGAAATTGAAATTATATTTGTCTATAGAAGTGTGTGTATGTACAGATCTTGAGTTCTTGTCTTTAGTGACCATCAAAGTCTTCACCAAAAGCAGAAATGAAACCATATATACAATTGAGGTGGAATCATCAAATTCTATATGTTATTTGCTTCAATGTCTTCATCAATGCACCAGTGGCTACGTTATGCGAACCCCTTCAGCTGCTTCAACTGACAATGCTATGTTGTTGAAGGCTATCTCACAAGGCTAATTGCGTGTGACTCTTACACACCACAAATTAACAAAATTTCGCAATACTATCAATAAGTTTTACTATAAAATAAAATGCATTTGTTTTAGCTTTTAGACTTTCAATTAACTCGTGCGTTGTTTAAGCTTAAAATCCCGTTTCTAACATTTGATTTTGCTTTCATTTGCTACCTGATATACCTTTTCAAATCCGTGCACAATTTCCTTACGTTATTCTTTCTTAAGTAACTCCTAATTTTGTCATTTCACTCTAAACTTGGAGAGTGAAACATGCTAATAGCTATCGGTAAAATGATGGTTGAAAGAAAAAAAATTCTTGTTTTTTTAATTATAAGTTTATTGTTAGACATGTTTTATACAAGATTGATGGTTTTTCTTTTCATAAGGCATTTTATAGTTTCTATGTAATGATATACATTTCTCTTTCTTTTCTTTTCTTATTAAATTTTATGAGAATGTTTATTTTTTTATTCATGAGTAATAAAACAAGGTCGTTCATAAGAAGATAAATTTCGTTTAATTAATCAACTGATTTAATTATTTAGTTTTATTGATTTGGACAATTTTCGTTGGAGCATTGTTTAGGTTTGAGAAAATTGAGTAACAAACCTTAGGGCTGGGTACAATTTACTGAAAAACTTCAAACTACAATTTATCTGTACTCTTTCATACTTAAAAAACTTAAACTGTTTTTACTAAAACTTATTTATACTAACTGAACTTATTTTATTTGTACTATAGTTAACTAGTTAAATGTGGTTTAGGTTTTTATTTTCGTTACATTCCTTTTTCACTATGTCAAAGCTTGTTACTTTTGAAGACTCGCCGCTCTTGAAGTTTTGTTATTGTGTATTGTGAAAGGCTCTCGTCGTCGAAGGCTCGTCACCGTCGATGCAGGCTAGGTTTATTGCAAGTCTGGTTTTGGTGCAGCATCTGATGCGGTGATGAATTTGTAGTGATGGTACGCGAGGAAGAAGAAAGGGGTTCACTGTTTGGATTCTTTGCAGGTTGCGATTTGGATTCGACTTGGAGGAGATGGATTCGTCTTTGCTGATGACGCGAAGACATTAGGTGGCGCGACTCCTGATGGCAACGGCACGGCGAGTCGCAATGTGGTTGCAGGTGGTGGAAGACGCGAGAATTTGGAGCTACGTTGTAGACGACGAACTGGGTTCTCTGGCTTTTTGATTTTGCAGGTGAGTCTAGTGCGAGAAGCTTCGTGTGATGAAGATGGTGATTCTTTTGGTTGTATTCTACGACGCGGCGGCTCATGTCTGGCGATGGTTGTTGTGCGACGGCGACCTTAGGCGAGCTCATGATGGCCGGTGAGGGTTGTTGGGTGGTTGCCATGGAGGAGGTAGCGGCGACTAGGGTTTCTGGATTGGGAATTAGGGTTTCAGTGGGTGGAAGATGATGACGTGGCATAAGGCATAAGGTGGCAGCTTGTGGTTGGACAGATCTTTGTTAGATGGATTGCCACATAATCTGGTGGTGTTTAGTTAGGAGGGGTATGGGTAGGAAAATTTAGGGGTGTAATAGTAAAGAATGTCCGTTTTGCCTTTGTATATTCTTTTCCCAACAAATTCTGACTTTGGGCTTTAATGTGCATTCTTGGACCAATAACTTGTAAATTAACTGAACTATTGTAGTTTAACTGAACTAAAAAATAGTTCAGTTCAGTTTTTTTGAACTATTTTTTAGTTTAGTTTAGTTTACTTGAATTGTTTTATGGTTAACAATAATTATTTATAGTTCAGTTTAGTTTAGTACACTTTGCCCAGCCTTAACAAACCTGTGCAAAATTAAATGACATTTTTTTATTGGACATACATCAAATTGAAAATGTTAATTAATTTGAGGAAAAATTATTCGATACACCTAACATTTTTACATTTATTTGATATTATCTTTTCTTACTTTCTACTTTCTTTTTTCTAGAAAACATACTAAAGTGTACACTTTTATGACTATTTTACTTTTGCACTCTTTGTTAAATGAATGTAAAAGTGTGTCATGATACCATTACTGTAATTTAACAGTGTCATATAAAATCTTAGCGTAGTGGTCAATTGACACATGACACGTTAGTTTTTATTCAAAGAATGTAATATGTGGTGGTTTATAAATAAGGGTAAATTGGTAAAGCTTGTACTTTTTTAAAGATTTGATTGAACAATTTTTTATTTTACTGGTGTTTCGTTGTTCAAGTGGTTTTTTTTCTAGCAATATCGTAATCTTTACAGCTTTGGCAGTGGTTAATGTAGTTTCATTTTGCAGTGTTGGCAACAAAATTATTGAAGGTAGCAGTTCATATTTGGTTTTATGTTCAATTCTTTCAATTGGGTTCCATGGTTGGCCAATTTTTTATAGTCACCATTGGTGATTCTTTGTTTAATTGTGGCTTTGTTTTTTTTTTTTTTACAATATCGTAGTGTTAACAACTTTGGCAATGGTTAACGTGGTTTCATCTTGTAGTGTCAGCAACAAATATTGTGGTTCATATTTGGTTTTCTGTTCATTTCTTTTTGTTGAGTTTCATGGTTGTCCATTTTTTTTATTGTCATCGTTGGGGTTTCTTTGTTTGATTGTGGTTTTGTTTTTTTTTCACAATACAGCCATGTTAACAACTCTGGCAGCAACTTTTGTGCTTCCATCTTGTAGTTGCTATGACAATAGGATATAGGCTTCCATGGTGGTGTTGGTTCTTTTTTAGCGACATAAAAGCTCCATTAAAGAGCGATATGTTAGCCCCAAATTTGTATTCATTATTCATTTATTTCATTATCATCCATTACATTTGTTTGACCAAGCAAGTGTTCCTATTTTTGTTCTTTTAAATTTAGGAAGAGGTTGTCCACCACAATTCCAGACTCAATTAGGAAGTCAATCGTCACAATTTCGAGCTCAATTAATCAGCTCGACCAAATTATGTAGAGGGGATTTTTAATAACGTATTTAAGGAAGATGACATAATAATTATGAGTATAAAGGAAAAGTTGACCTAAAGTAGATTTCAAAGCAAAACAAAAAAGATGTTGAGAGTTTTTGTTAGTTGTACCTTTTGTTGACATTTGGAGTGTTTTATTTTTCTAGGAACTCTTATGTTATTAGCAGTCTCCCATTTTATAAGCTAGAAAACCTACATGAATTGAATTGGTATAATTGGAGTCTTGTCGTGCATAGTTTGATTGTAAGTAGTTTGAATCAGGCATCACAGAAATACTACACCAAAATTTACTTACACTTAGTTGGTTGTGCTATAGTTTTACATGTGCATTTTTTTTATATTTTTTAGTTCTTTGTTACAAAGTAAATTTTGCTAAGTTTTACAGATTTTAAACTATTGTCATTTTATTTACAGTTTTAAGTTATTGAACACATTAGTTCGGCTTGGTCGAGCTATATTAGACCTTATCCAACCTATTTCATACCTTGGCCAACTTGTATCATACCTTGGTCGGGGTGTATCAGACCTTGGCCAACGTGTCCAGTTGCGTTAATATGAAGTATGGCAACATGTACTCAAATTTATTCAATAACTGGAGCTACCAATCTACAAAGGTTGCCCGTTTGATTTGTTAGGCTAGCCAGTTGGGTTTGCCAGGCTTGATGGGCTTGTCGCACATGCTAGGCTGGGTTCATTTAGGATGCAAGGATGAAAACGTTATCCCAACTCGCTGGTCTTGGCCATTTTTTCTGATCCTTAACCCCAATTAACACAAATACTTAGTCCTTGATAATTTAAAAATTAATTAGCAAAAATAAATAAATTATATCCTATTCAAGTGAAGACAAAATTCTCCAAATTTAGTTCATGATATATCACGCATTCTCCACTGATTTGATCCTAAGTATGCTCAACTAATTCTAATAACAACACTTTTAAAACACTTCCTAAGTAGAGCCTTTAGATATGTGTAGAAATCATATTTTTGTTTCTTCGTGTATTTTTGAACTAAAACATTAGTAGTTGCAACATCATAATTACTTCCAACATTATCACCTAGTCTTTCACCTGATAAGTTGACTGAATATGACTTGTCAAATGAAGTTCAAGTATCATCTCCCTTTCGTTGCCTCTTTTATACAAGAAACATTTTCAGTTTCTTTACTCCTTTCTGGAGCTTTTTACAATGGAAGCCTCTTGCTCAACAATCATACCAACCAATGCTTCTTTTTCTGCAATAAGATCATACAAACATTCCCTTTGATTGTTCTTCTTCACATTACCATTATCATGACCATCGAAGGCTTCTAACAATGTCCTTACACATTTTTTCATTTGATACAAATGACAAGTGCTTGAGATTAGTAATTTTCATTGTTAAATTAACACTTATCTTGTTTTGATTGTGTATAAAATCTATAATATTTATCCCAATTTAACTTATTTTGCGGGAACATATGAAGCCAAGGAGTTAATATGTGAATTGATAAGAAATAGAAGAAATTCAACATTTTCTTCACTATTAAGCAACTATAGGCAATTCTAGCCCAAATCTTCATAGCTTGAGCCATAGAGGAAACCCACTAAAGGAGGAAACCTCAGCACGGGAGTCGTGAACCACCGCTTTAGCCATGTTGCTAATGTCTATAAATACAAGCACTTTGGACAGATTCAAAGAGGTGGAAAATGAGAAAGAAAGAGACTTCGGTCTAGGCTTTCTTAGGGTGACTTTAGAGAGAGACTCTATAGTGAGTTTAGTTGGCTAATAGTTGGAAGAACAATTACAGGTTGATATATTGGATTGAGCTTTGAACTTTGAACATTAAGTTGCAAGACTGATTGCAGCATCTCTATTGCATGAATTGACTTTGTGCTTGTAAGATGCTACATTTAATATTGAAGAAAAAAAAACCCAAAAGGCCGAAACGAATGTGGGATATACATTTGGCCTTCAGCGGATCTTCCACATCCGTCGACGGAAGTCGGATATCCGTTGAAGGCCAAATGGATATCCCACATTCGTTTTGGCGGGTCTATTCAGGTGACACACAATCAAACCAACGGCAACAACAATCCATAAACAGTGACAAAACAACATAGATTCAAAGCACACAAAATATAATAAACCCTAAATTAAACTACCTAACATACAACAAAGGTACAAATGAATCGTGAAGAAAAACAGTGAAGAAAACCAACCTGAAGACGAAAACAAGTAGTAAAGGAACTGGATTCATGCTCCACCTCGACGTTCTCGACGCTCCTCCACACCATGGCGACAATGGAAGCTTTCAAACCAAAAGAAAAATGGGAAGAAACAAAAGGAAAAAGAAAGGAAAGGAAGAAGAAAAATGAAACAGAAATGGGAAATGAGGAAGAGAGATCTGTAAGACTAGGGTGGTGTGCACAAAGTAAATAAAGATTAGAGTTTCAAATTATTTAAAATAGGGTAAAAGTAAAAAACTTTTAACCTAAGGATATAATTAAAAGGAAAATAAAATTTTAACACCATTTTTTGACACTATTTTGACACTGCACACGTGTCAAAATGTGGTTGGACGATTTCAAATTAAAAAACAAACTTTGGTTTTTCTCTTCCAAATATACCCCTGCCTCAACTTTTTTAATTTGAAATCGTCCAATCACATCTTGACACGTGTGCAGTGTCAAAATAGTGTCAAAAAATGGTGTTAAAATATCATTGTCCTAATTAAAATTAAAATAATATGGGAGAGGTGAAGGAAGCATATGTGATGATGGAGGGAGCAACATCCCTACCATAATCACAACTCCTTTCACTTTCCCTTCCTCTCACACCACCAATGAAACCAAGTTCCAACCCTGATTTCCCTTCTCCCCAAATTGCATATACTTTAGATTCCATTCAAACATTTACGTTTTTAATCTCTCATTATTTATGTTTAACATGATAAATACTCTTATTATGTCCTTTTTAAAATTATTTTCCTAAACTACTCCTCAACAATAAAACCAATTATTCAGTAAAAATTAATTTATAATCACACGTGTACATGTCATTTGAACTTAATTACACATAAATGTGTCACACTACATTTTTCTAAACTTTTTGTGCAATTTCATTGTATTGACTAATGATCATTTTCATTTTCTTAAACCTTTCAATAAGAGAACTATGATATATTGAAATGAAAGAAATAGAGGAACTGAAAAGAAAAAAAAAATGGTTAAAAATAGAAAACAAAAATATAAATGTGAGAAAGGAAATGAAAATAATACGAATGATCTTTTGTTTAATCTTATATCATAATATTGTATTCTTAAAGAAAATTGGTTTTTATACATATGAAACAATAAAATGAAGTCTCTTCTAAATTTGAGGTCTATTCTTGAAATATGTCTACAAAATAGACTAAATATATAAAAACATCTTTTTATATTGTATGATGAAGTTGTTTATTAAATATTTAAAGCGAGTTTTGCTCTCAATGGTTGGTAGGTGTGAGGCTGCCACAGGTTTACGGCTTGCTGTCGGCGGTTTGATCATGGTGTAAAGATTTATAGAGAAAAATAATTTAAGATTAACCAAAGTAAATAATATGATGAAGTAGTTTCAGAACAAAGTTTTAACTTGACTTGCAGACGTTGAATGCAGCGCTGATTCAATAGTTTTGGCACGTGTTGTTCTTGCAACCAGTCTTCGAATTAGCACTCTTTTTTTTTATCAACTATAGTCATTGGCTGCTAAAATCGGAAGTTTATCAGCTGGACAATTTGACGTTCTATAGTGTGTGAAGAATCATGGAAAATTTTCCAAAACCTCCGTAGATGGAAGATGAAATGCATTATCAAAATATCACTACTAGTTTTTCCTTCTACTTAATCTTTCATGTATTAAAAACTAATTAAAAGCTTTTAATATTTTGAAACATTAGTTCTATAAACATTTCCAGTAAATTAAATCAGTTTAAAGTATCTTAAATGCATATTATCATGTTAACAATGTTATTAAAGTATGTTGTGTTGCTCCAATTTTTCAATCATTTCACATTAACCAATATTGAAAAAAAAAATTAATGATAGTGATCATCAAATCTTATAAAAGGTTTGTTTCACATATACTGACAAATGTTAATATAGGTACAGGATTATTTGGGCATGGAAATATTTCATGGATGGGTGGTAATTAACACGGAGATTCTCTAAGGCAGGGTAAACATAGTCCACATGTTATTTTTCACTTTAAATCTTTTACGATAATTATTCATTTGTGTCACTTGAACTTATAAAAGATATTTTGACGTTAAAGTCAGTAAAGATTCGGCAACTCAAGTATTAATACAAAATCACTTATATTTTTATCTCAAATTTATATTTATAAATTCTGGAATGAATTTTTGATTAGCAACACCTAATTATGTCAAAATTGTGAGTAATCACACATACTTTTAAGCAGGATTAACATTGGTTAATTACCATGACAATGACCGTTAGGCCTAGTTCGTCGATTGTCCAATCATGGCATTGGTTCTTTTGGGGTCTTCATCAGTAGTTGATCGCCCGACCTATAGCTGACCGAATAGGATTATAGTACATTATCAATTTAAATATTAAATTTATAAAAAAAAAATATTATAATGGTAAAATGTTAATGTCAATTTCTTCAAATCTTTAGTGTAAAAGTAAATTTTTATAACAAAAGATCGTACTTTCTATATCAGTTGAAGTTACAACTGGTATAAAAAATGGGAGTAATGACATTTAGTCACCCTTCATTACCTCGAAAGGAAACAACAAGTCTTACTGATGTGTACCGTCCTTGGGCCAAAGCCATTGTCGAAGATTCCAAATAGAGATATCATCATGTGTCATACAATTGCCTTCTTGATAAAGGACATTGTCACGAGTGGTAGCTTCCCTTGGATCTTTTATGTTCACGTTCGAACCACCTCTAGTCATGGCCACACATTCTTTTATATCATCACCATCGCCTCAACTAGAGACGTTGTCATCAGTGGCGGCGCCACCTCTTTACTCCTTTTCGATTCTTTTCTCTTGAAAGCTGAAGAGGGGATTGTGAGATAGAAACTCCAATTCTTTTCTCCTGAGTAAATGCTAGAAAGGAGGTTGCAAGATACTCCAATATTTTCTCCTTTATACATTATTTTGGTACATAAATTCTTTGAGCCTTTGGAAAGTAGAGAGTATAGGAACAAAAAACAATAACTAACGGGTGACTGCTGATGGCGGTGGCTTGACTAAGGTAGTGATTGAAGCTAAGGTTGTGGCTAGTATAAAAAGTGACACTTTATATATCTGTTGTAACCTTAATCAGTATAAAAAGTGAAAACTTCTTATATCACCTATATTTATACCAGTTTTAGAATCGATATGAAAAGTCTTTTTTAACTGGTATAAAAAGTATTCCCTGCACTAGTGAATATTTGATGTAAAAAAGTTGTACTTAATTACAAAAATATCATTATCCATTTCAATGTTGTTTACTTTCGTGTTGTCCAACTTAAAAATGAGTTACATGAAATAGGGTAAAGAGTTTTAAGAAGTGAGATGGACTGAAATAGGAAGACATTATAATGGTGAAGGGATATCAAGTTGGTGTCTAGAGGTATTAACATGTTAGTTTGATGGAAGCTCCTCCAAGCATCCTACGCTAGAGAAGAGAATCCAAATTAGAGGTGCAGTGGAAGTGAAATAGTTGCAGTAGAAATAACATGTTTGAATGTATTTGATGAAGGTTTGAATGAAGAAGTGGAGTGTGTTTAAAGCCTCTAAGCTTAGACAGCCTTCCTACCAAGGAATGAAGCTAGAGGAGACTGAGAGAATTCGAAAATTCCAAGTGACTGAAGAGAAAAAGAAGCTGGACATAAACCTGCAACATTTCGTTAAGCTCTCAAAGTGATTTTTTACAAAGAATAGGCTCTCCTATTTATAAGTAAGGGAAAACCTTAAATTCTGACCAATTTTCCATCTAAAAAAAATTCAAATAAGTCTAGCTGGATAGGCCAGCTGGCTAGGTCACAAAATCCACGCTAATAGCACATGGGAAGCATAGCACATGTGGAAAACTCCTCGCAAGCGTTGGGCGCACTGGGTCTTTGGCTGGGTGATTTCTAAATCTGGAAGCCATCTCCCTTTGTATCTCCAATCTGAAGCCAAACAGAAAAACTCACATGCTTTGTTCACTTGACTCCTTTGTCCAAAGAAGCTCTTGGTTGGTTATTCCATGGTATCCTAGTTTTATTGAATCCTAAAAAACAAGAATATACAAGTATTTATAAGTTAGATTCCTTTTAAGGCTTGGAGAAAAGCAAGAAAGAGCTTTTGAAAGTCTTTCTACTTTCCTCTCTTAGCCTTAACTTAAGTTGATGCTCCTTGAAAGGATACCCATTTAGCTCCTACATAGGTTTCCATCATAGTTGGTTTTGGAGTATAAAATCATATGGAGATTGTGGAATAAGAAACATACTACATTTTCATTTGAGAAATGGATATGAAAAAAAATGAGATTCATTGACTCAAAGCAAAATATGAGAAGTTAATTAAAAATGAAGTTTGAGTTAAAGATGAATGGGTTTGAAACTTGAAGCGAGGAAGAAGCTAATTTGATTTGGAGATGAGATTACTATAAAGCTTCATAACTTCATTAGGATACATGAATTTAGTATAAAGAGAAAGTATGGAGTGGGTTTTCTAGAAAAATACAATATATGGCCCAATATATGGCAGGTCAAGGTATTATCTAAGGTTATTTTGTTCATTTGGAGATGTGTCAAAATAGGATTGCAAGTAGGGATAATCTGCAAAGAATAATAACTTGAGTTGTCTTTTATGTTGGGTTGGACTCTCAAATATGTGTTTAAAATGTTCAAACTAGTCAAGTCTATTTTACTCACCTAACCCTATGTGGAGAATGGTTTTCTAGGTCAAGAGAAAATGTTAATTTTCACAATCTTTGAAACAGAAAAAGAAAAGAGAAAGTTGGTGTGGTAAGAATTTTAGCTACAATCATTTGTTTTTTTGGATGCAAGACATTTTGTTTGTTTCAAAGGATGAAATATCTAAGTTAGGTGCAAAGACAAGGAAGTGTATCTTTATTAATTATAATCAAAATGAATTTGGTTGCAAATAATATGATCCTATTATAAGAATATAGTTAGAAGTTGTGATGTGAAATCCATAGAAGGTCAAATTAATGCAGACATTAACAAGGGGAAGAAGACCACACTTGTGAAATATAGTAATATAATTTATGGTAATCCAATGTGGTTGTGTGTTCACAATCTATATGATGTTGATATTGAAACTCAATTTTGATGATCAACAAGAGATCGAGTAGATGTTTTGATTACTAATGCTTAAAAGGAACAAATATCTTATCGAGATGTCCAACAAGATGAGAAAAACATATTTTAGGTATCCCTTTTATGAGTATGTAACCTTGATTGATGGTGAAGAACATGAGTGTTTTAAAGAAGCTTTGGAAAGTAAAGAAAAACAATAATGACTAGATGAAATATATGATGAGATTAAATCTTTACATGATAATCACACTTATGACTTTGTAAAATTGTCTAAGGGCAAAAAGGCTTTAGAGAACAAATGGAATTTCAATATGAATCAATAAGCTAATTCTACATCTCCTTGGCATAAAGTCAAATTAGTGGTAAAAGACTTTAGACACACAAAGGGTGTTGATCTCAATGAGATTTTCTTACTTGTAGTGAAAATGTCATCCATTAGAATTGTCTCAAGTTTAATTTCTACCTTCCATTATAACAACATACACATCCATCATAATATAACAAATCATTTAAACCTTACATAGTCATAGTGTCTCACAACATCATACAATTACACTGATTATTTCACGTAACCACACAAAACATGCATTATTGCAATTTTTATAACCATTAGTGAACTCAACGTCATTAGCAGATTTGTAACTCTCACACAAAACTTACCAATATTCGCTCACCACTAAAGAAATCACCCTTCTTATTTCCCACAATCCTTACAGATTGGGTCCACTTCCCATCATCCTCATCAAGAGCTTCCTCGACGAAGTATACCAGTTTCAATTCCCATCACTCCCACAAAGTTCACATTTGATACAACTACATTGAGTTACCATTCACCACCTTTCACTGAGTCATCATACACAAACATTTATTTACATTTTTGAATAAGCACATATTATTAGCATGTCATCACAATTTAGACTCTTATAAATATTAGATCACAAATAAACAAAAATGCATTCAAAGAAAACAAGAAAAACAAGAATAAAATAATGTAAGCTCAAATTACCTCTTTTTGTTCACTTATTTCTTCTTCCTTTTCGAAACTCAGCCTCTATCTATCTTTCTATGTTTGAATATTATTCTTACTTTTCCTTCAAATTTACTCAATCAATATCTTTTAATCTAAGTGTAATATTCACTCACTCGTTTAGTTTGTTTATTTATGGACTTCACTCTCACTTTTAAAATCTTAAATATTCTTAAAAGATTTTAAGTGATCCTTTTAATAATTATAAAATATTGAATATATATTTTCATGCCTTCTATTTATGTTTTTTAAATAATTTCTGTAAGTTTCTTGTATATTTTGAAAACCATACACATAATAAATTTAATATATTTTTAATAATTAAGAAATATCTCTCGTAAATAACTTATTTATATTATAATAATTACTTTATATATTTTTTTTTTGAAAAAATAAACTTAGATTTATATTTCTTAATTATTATAATTTTCAAGGTCTTACATTATCTCCAATAAAACAAAAGTTTGTCTTCCATATTTTCATTTTATTTTCTATAACCTCATTAAGTTCGAAAACAAAAAGACAACAACTTCATTGATGATTTTGGAATATTCTATAATTTATTTTATGAAATAAAATTTTCGAAACAATCTAAATTACTTAAAGGTATGGAAAGAAAATAGGGAGGTGAGGAAAGCATCATTGAAAGTTGTACAAAATTTTGGGCCTTATATATCGTTACTCTCTCTCGTCCCAACATTATTATTTCATATATTTTTCTCCTAATGAGTTGTCTATAGCAGCCATATGTCATGTTCATTCAATATTTCCCGGTAATTACAACATTTAGGGCGAAGAAGGGTTTCATTTGTATTCCCTTTTAGTTTACATCTTCTATATTTTTTTTACTCTTATCTATTTAATTATGAAATTTAAAGTTGACGAGAATACAACTAATATAAGTATTTTTCTTAAGTTATGAAGGAAAATAAAAAATATAATGCAAACGATATTATTTATTTTCAGTTAGAATTTGAAATCCATTTTTTCTTTCAACACTCCCTATCTGATAATGAAAAAAAAAAAAAAAAAAAACATGAAAAATTTCAAAGAAAAAAACATTGATATTGATCTTCATTCTCTTTACGTTTTAGCATTTAGAAAGAGTTGAAGAAATAGGGATGCAAATCTTAAAGGAAGGAAAACAACATATTTGCACCACATTAATTACTATTTTCTAAAAAGATAACTTTTAGAAGAAATTATACTTAACTTTTAAATTTTGGCGAATAACTAAAAAATTAAATATGTTTTTGTCCTTTAATTAATTTTATCAAATCTATAGAGTGTAAAATAAATTAATATTTAGAACATATAAAAATAAATAAATTCGTCTTACCTTAAATTATTCTTCCTCAAAAGTATGTTTCCATAGCTTAAAACATTATTACTTGTCACTAGAAATTCTGTTTTAAAATTGATTGGTCCAAAAAATTTTCATACTATCTCGATTTCTCAGCATTTCGATCAGTTTCTGAAACAATAAGTATTATTAGTATTTCTCCACTATATTTTATTATTTTATCATTATTTCATTTTTTTTCCTTGGTTTGCAACGTTTTAAGTAAGATTAGAATTAGAATTAAGGTACATGAAGTGAAATGGAAATAGGCCCAAACAATTAGGAGGTGTAACGTGAAGAAGAGGACTGCACGGAGTAAAAACTTATCATTCCCAATTTTCTCTTCTCCTTCAAAAATCAGATATACCACTTTTCTAATTAGCACTAGACAAGAGGTATATATATACACACATTTAAATCAACTAGAAGATATTATTAGATTTCATTTAAATAAATTACTTTTAATCTTATAAAAAATATGGATTCATAATGTAGTTCAAAATTTTACTTTTTTCTTCAATGAAACTTAAATTTGTTTAATAAATATAATAATATTTATATATCATATTTTGAGATAGTTTTATTAATTAAAATATTTTTTTGCATATCTAAAGTCAATTTAAATGTATTAATTACAAAAACTGATTAAATAATACAGGAATTATAATTTTTTTATGATTATATTCTTTAATTTCAATTATATATCTCTTAATTGAAAAAATGTGGATATAAAGATCTAGGAAAAATATGATTAGTCATTTTCTTTATAAAGTTTAGTTGTCGAATTGTTAAATTTATTCCCAAAAATTTGAAAATATATATTTAATTACTTACTTTATGTTTAAATTATATATATATATATATATATATATATGTGTGTGTGTGTGTGTGTGTGTGTGTGTGTGATGATATTTTAAAATTAAAATTTTTAAAACCTCAACTTTTTAATTAATAAAAATATCAATATAATATTTATATAAAATGTAAATTTAGTTTTGATGAAAATAATATTATTTTATTTTAAAAATAATTAAGATTAAATTGAATAAAAAATAAATATAAAAATTAAATTAAATATAAAATAATTTCATTTGGCATTGATCTTGAAATTGAATTTGATATGTTTTACTAAAATTTATATGTTTTACGAACATTATTAATATATATTTAACAAAAATTGTTTAATTGAATATTTAAAAAAATAAATAAACTTTATTGAAAAAAAAAAAACTTACTTGAATCAGTTAAAAAAAATTATAAAAAAAACCTAGTTTAACCTATATTTTTATGGTCAATGATGCATCAGATCAAAACTAGTAAACTTGTTTACTCGTGACTCAGTGAGTGGCCGCTAATAGTACCTCTTATAATTGTTAATGCTCGCTGTATGTTGTGCCACATGTGCTTGTGTAGCATTGTAGTGGATTCTCCAAGCATTCGTATCCTCCGTATTCGACCATGTTTCTACATTATTTTTAAAGCAAACATGTCACTAATTTCTTCTCAAATACGTTATAGTTTTTTGTGTCTCCCTTCCGTAGAAAAATTAACGCTGTGGAGCAAATCCTGGAAGACTTTGTTCTTCTTTTATTAAAATAAAACAAAATTAAAATCCTGAATGATTGTGTGTTCGGCATTGTTGGTGTGTGCTGTTAAGTGTTGGGGGTTACTCCTTGTACTTCTCCAATTCCAACCCCCACCCCCATTTCATTTTTACCTTTTGTTCTATTTTTTCTTTTCCAATTTTATCTTTTAGCAAAAATTTATATTTAGAAATAAAATTTTATAATTTTATTCTCCTACCCCCACATAACCTGTTTATTCTTTCATCTTTACTTTCTTCCCAGGAATTCTTTGTTATATTTTTCTAGAAATTTTTTCTCCCATTTTTTTTGTATTTCAAGTGATAATTGAGATATCGATTGCTTCTGGAAGAATTTGTCCTTCAATTATTATATCTCTGCATTACATTGGTGTGGTGGTGTTGTATCCAACCTTTAACCAGCGATCCTCTTCGAGTCGAGATTAGTAATACCTTCGTAAAACCGTTAAAACGGATGACGACTTCCGTTTACCCTTAAACGGATGTTGAGATCCGTTGACGGATTCCCACATCCGTTTAAGGGTTTTCTAGATTATTTTAGATTATGTTTTTGTTAGTTTGATTTTTTAAGATTTGTTTTTATTAGTTTTATTTTTTAAGATTTGTTTTTATTAGTTTCATTTTTTTAGGATTTGTTTTTATTAGTTTTATTTTTTTAAGATTTATATTTTAAGATTTGTTTTTATTAGTTTTATTTTTTTAAGATTTATATTTTAAGATTTGTTTTTATTAGTTTTATTTTGGTTTAATACATCTTTTGGTCCCTTCTTTTGAGCCTTTTGTTCAAAATGATCCCACCTTCGGAAAAAAATCATTTAGGTCCCATATTTCATTAAAAGTTGTTCAAAATGGTCCCTTTGACAGACGGCGTTAAATTTTTAACGGTGCAGATGCTAACGTGGCAAATTTTTATCCAGCTGTTTAAAAATTATATGACGTGGCATTTTGAAAACATTTTAATATTTTAAAATTGAGGATTAAAATGAAATGAAAAAAATAGGGTAATTAAAAAACCCTAACGCCACTTCTATCGCGATTGGAGAGAACGCCATTGCTGTGATTCCTGCTAACGCCATGGCTGTGATTCACATCGTAGCTCAGACATGAAGGAATTTACATGTTTGCTCCCATTGAATCTGGTCCTTGGCTCTCGATCTCTGGTGAGAGAAAGCTGATAGAGATGAATGCTTCAGCGTCACCAACACCAAGTCCAAGTCTCTCTAGTTTTCTGCAATCTTAATTTAAGATTATAGCTTTTGACAGATGTGTGAACATGAAATGGAATGCATTATATTATTGATAGTCCTCTCATGGCTCGAATTTCATTTCTCTGGACAAGAAAGGTGAAAGCATGTACAGTGAAAACCTAACATTTGGGGCTTTTTTTCTTCCTTGCTTTATCTGCAGTACTCTGTCTCTAGGTCTTTCTAGGGTTTCAAACTACAACATCCCTCCCTCTTCTGAACCTTTCAGCTCTTTTTGAATTAATCCCATTTCAGATTGGTGAGTGAAAATTATAAGGAAGGGAACTCTCAATTTCCTGGGCAAAAAAGGCATCATTTTCATGAATCTAAATCAAAATTGTACTACAGGTAAATCAAAAGTTACCCAGTGAAAAAATCTAAAGAGGAAGTTGAACTACCACCTTCAATCAATCACCAATGGTGTTACCAGGAATCACCAAAAATGAACAGCAATGAAGTTCTCTGCCATAGCGACAAAAATGGCGTTATCAGGATTAGGGGTTTTTTAATTACCCTAATTTTTTTCATTTCATTTTAATCCTCAATTTTAAAACATTAAAATATATTCAGAATGCCACATCATATAAGTTTAATACAGATGGATAAAAATTTGCCACGCCAGCATCTGCACCGTTAAAAATTTAACACCGTCTGCCAAAGGGACCATTTTGAACAACTTTTAATGAAATATGGGACCTAAATGATTTTTTTCCGAAGGTGGGATCATTTTGAACAAAAGGCTCAAAAGAAGGGACCAAAAGATGTATTAAACCTTTTATTTTTTAGGATTTGTTTTTATTAGATTTTTATTTTATTAGTCTTATTTTTTAAGATTTGTTTTTATTAGTTTACTTTGTAGGAAACGGATGTCGACATCCGTCGACGGATATCGACATTCGTTTCAGTGCTTGGACGTCTTCTTCCTCAATGCACACAACACAGAGATGACACAAAACTCAACAGCAGACCAATCTCAACAAACACACCAACCGGATATCAACAAACAAAGCTACCCAATCCTACACATTACATATGTTTAAAAAGAAAAAGAAGAAATTAAAAGAAACTAACCTGTCGAAGCAAGAACCACCGCCCCGCACTGCCGCAACACCCGCCGCACCAGCACCCTCCGCTCCGTCACACACATCGGCTGCAAAGCAGCAAACACAACCGCACCGCCCAACAACCCGCAAAAGAAACCAACATCTACCACCTCTCTGCACCGCGCCGCACCGTGCCGCACCGCCACACACTCAGGGCACCGCCACCCGCCGCACACCAAAAGCACCAGGCCGCACAAATCAACAGAACTCGTTCAGAGTAGGACTGGGAGAGTGAGAGTTGCAGAGAGCATTTAAAAAATGAAAGCTTTTCAAAAATGAAAGCTTTGGTGGGGGTGGGGGTGGGAATACGAAGGAGAGGAATCTCTATATGTTTTAAAAGAAGTAGGGTAGGTTAAATTTAGTAAATAGGGGTAAAATGGTAAAAATAAAAAAATACATAAAGGTTAATTTTGTATTTAAAAAAAAATATCCAAAAAAATTGGGGGGTGGGGGTTGGAATTGGGGAGGTACAGGGAGTAACCCCCTAAGTGTTGTGTTTAGAGGTGTCAATTTAACCCATGGCCCTAGGGCCAGCCCCAACCCACTATTGAAAAAAACCCTATTTTAAGAAGCCCCTTAAGTAGGGGGTCAGAAAAAAGCCCCAACCCCCAAAACCCCCTCTCAAGTGGGTTAGGGTCAGGGTTAAAGTGGGTTTAGCCCCACTCCAAAACTTTAATTAAATTTTAGGCTCAGTCCAAAACTCCAAATTAAATTTTAGAACTAATATAATTTATATA
>NC_028354.1:1589299-1599903 GCF_000741045.1 Vigna radiata var. radiata
GCTTTGGGGCTTTTTAGCCCTGGGGGCTTTTTTAATAAGGGGCATTTTTGGCCCTGTGGGCTTTTTTGGCCCCAACCCACATGGGCTAGGGCCAGGGCCTATAATAGGGCCTCTTTGACAGCTCTAGTTGTGTTCATGTTGATTGCATTTATGCAGGGATTCTGGTTAAATGGTTTAGTGAATTGTGAGGAAGTGAAGTAGTGAAAAGAGGGAATTGGTAGCAGGTGTGGCTTCGGTCTATGAGGATAATCTAGGTAAGTTGTTTAGGACTTCTTAGAACCCTTAAGTCACTCAAAACTGTACCAAAAAGTAGGAATCTGATATTCAGTCCTTGATATGATGCTGCAGAATTGACTCTCAAATATGAGATGAAACTCTCTAAATGATGTTAGAAAGGTTTAGATTCTCTTAGTTAAGTGTATAGATACGTATGATACAAGTTTGGAGGATTAGAAGTTGGGAAGAATGCAGGAAATTGGTAAAGATTGGTGTTGATCATAATTCTACAATTATTCTGCAGAATTATGCAGATTGCTAAGGGTCACTCATTGACCGTTCGACCTTCCTCTTGTGTTTGGTCTTAACTAAGTTCTGCTTATGTGGAGCTTCAGTTAATGACTGGTCGGTCTTGTACTGGTATTCGATTGAATATAGCGTTCGGTCTAGTCATAACATTCGGTCTTAACCTAGTATTCGACATATATAAAGTATGTGGTATATTCTAAGCTCTCAGCCTTACACTAGTACTCAGTTTGTATTGGTGTTCGGTTTTAACTGTGTTCGGCCTCTTATGAGACTTACCTGTTAATGATCGTTCGGTCATGCTTTAATGATCCGTCCTAATAGAGTATTCTATCTAAGTCCAGAGTGTTCAGCCTTAGGTGGGTGCTTTGTCTTGGTAGTACTCGGACTTGTATTTAATGTTCGGTCTTCCAAGTGGTTGGTCCTTAATAGTGTTCGCCCACTTCCTTAGCCTTACCTAGTATGGATTGTTCAGTCCTGTTCTTTGGATAGTGAAAGACCACTCAGTCTCACACTAAGTATTTGGTTTAAGTTATAAGTGCCCTGTCTAAGTTCTTAGTATTCGGTTTAAGCTTTAAGCGCTCAATTGTTCTAATATTTTGACCCTTAAACTGTATTCGGCTCATGCTTGAGCCTTCTTCTTTAAAATTGACCGTTCGGTCATGTTCATGAGTGGTTGTTGTTACCATTCGGTTTGACCTTACTAGGAAGCTTTCGGTCTGTAAAAGGGTTGCGATTATGTTATACTTTGAGAGTTTTTTAGTGGCTTAAATGTATTATGTATGAGAAATAATATTGATATTATAGTATGGTATGAGATTCCTAAATGTGGATATGAAAATGAATTTCGAGGAGGAATTTCTTAGTGATTAATTATCAAGGTGGTGGTAAAGTATGAATATGGAGAGCGAAATCCACGGTGTTCATCCTAACATTCTAATGATTACCAATTCTCAAGTAGAGATGGGTAAGTCATGTCATGAGAATAGTAGGAGGCTCTAGCCTGGGGGGATCTACCGTGAGTGATAATGGGTTAACCTCGTGTGGCAGTTGATGGGTTTCCAGTTACTTCACCCACGAGTGCACGAATGACCAAAGTTACATATTCATATTAGTCCAGATGGTCAAAGTAAAGTGGTCGGTCAATATGTGTTTATATGTTTTATACATGTGTATGAGTGCTTTATCTATATGTTTGAATTGTATGTTCACCTGATTATTAAATTACACTTGCTTACCCTTCATTTTTGTTTTGTCATGTTTACCCGTTCAATTTATCCTTTGCTATGATCATTTTGTGGGTGTGAGCAGAGGGAGAAGATGTCTCTGTGGAGCAAGCTCTGGAAGGAGAGGATCCACCTATTTAGTATAAAACAGTTCGGTCTTATACATAGTTTGTGATAATATAAGATCTTGTATAAAGTTTTTAATTTTATGGTTATTTTTAGATAATCGTACTGTTAATACTTTATCATCTTGTGGATAACTATTCTATCATATCATTTTATGTTATAATTCTATTATGTAGTTTATACTATATTTTGGGATGTTATTGTAACGTAGGAATTTTATTTGCAGAACTGTATAATAGAGTTCGTATATATATAAATCAAAAAAGTTATATTCTATCCTATCAACAGAATAAGCAATAAGAATAAAATAGGGATATGGTCGATGGCGGTGGAATTGAATGAAACAGTGGGTCAGGTCGATGGTGGTGTAAAGCTGCCAGAGATGTTTCCACCTAGGCAGAGAAGAACCCAGAATTAGGAAAGGATGCAGAGAATAAACTAGAGAGACAGGGAGGTCAGAGAAAATTCATACCAGGCATAAAAACTTTCCATCAAGCGTAATCCTCCAAATATCCATTCCTTCTGCGCTGGCATGTGCTCCTTCTAACGGTTTTTCTGGTGCAAGGATTCTCTCTCTTCACCTGATCCTTGCTAGTATTAAGTGTGCAATCTCCTTTCTGTCCTTGATCTTTTATGCATGTTACATTACCCTCTCCATCAAAAGCAACCTTGTCCTTAAGGTTGAACAAGGGGTAAGCCTCTTTTACTTCTTCCACATCTTCCCAAGTAGCTTCTTTAGGAGCTGAGATATCCCACTGCACTAACAGTTGTGACACTTTCTGCTGGTTTCTTCTGATCACTCTACATTTCAATATTTTCCAAGGTTGCGCGGTAGGCCCAAATTCTGAAGTAGTTAACGGCAGTGGCAGATATTGTTGTGGTAAATTACCTTGGAACTTTTTTAACAGTGAAATATGAAATACCGGGTGAATTTTAGCTGTGTCAGGCAGTTGCAACTTGTAAGCCACCGATCCTATTTTTTCAATCACCTCAAAAGTCCCAAAAAACTTCAATCCCAACTTCTGATTTTTTCTTAAAGCCAAAGATTGTTGCCTATATGGTTGTAGCTTAACCAAAGCAAGATCTCCCACTTGCAGATGAATGTCCCTCCGCTTTTTATCTGCCTGTTGTTTCATATAGTGTTGAGATTTCACTAAATTGGCCTTTAACTGAGATAAGATTTTATCCCTTGCTGTCAAAGCTTCCCTCACTGAAATAGGATCCTTTTGATTGATATCATATCTGGTAAAAGTCGGAGGAAGTCGTCCAAACACCGCTTGAAAGGGAGTCATACCCAAGCTGTGATGAAAGGAAGTATTGTACCAATATTGGGCCCAAGGCAGCATATTCATCCAGGACTTAGGATTCTCATACACATAGCACCTCAAATACATTTCCAGTGTCTTATTTAAATTCTCCGTTTGACCATCGGATTGAGGATGGTACGCGGATCCCATTGCTAAGGTAGTTCCTTGAGATTTAAACAAATGTTGCCAGAAGGAACTGATAAAAACTTTATCCCTGTCAGATACAATGGATTTTGGAATTCCATGTATCTTGACCACCTGAGCAATAAAAGCCTCTGCCACGGATTTGCTAGAAAAATCAGATTTTAATGGAATAAAATATGCAAGTTTGGACAGTCTGTCAACTACAACCATTATTGTTGTGTAACCTGTAACAAATGGAAGATGAGTGATAAAATCCATGGCAATATCCTCCCAAACTTGTTGAGGAATAGGCAAAGGTTGCAAGAGTCCTTTAGGTAAAGCATGATCAACCTTTGCTTGTTGACAAACTACACACTCATTGATGAATTTCCGAATTTCCTGCTGCATATTGGGCCAATAGAATTGATTTGCAATTCTGCTAGCTGTCTTCGTGATGCCAGCATGACCACCAATCTTAGAGGTATGGAACTCTTGAAGTATTTGATTGATAAGGGTGGAATTATGAGGCACCATGATACGACCTTTCAAAAAAAGAATACCTTCTTTGATAGAATATTCTGAATTTGGAACTTGACCGTGAAGACATTGGCTATATAATTGGGACAATTTTTGATCGGTTTGAGTGAGTTGCACAAGCTGTTGCAGCCACACACAATTTGGTTTAGACCAAGCCATGAAAAAGCTCCTGGATAAGGCATCTACAGGGATATTTTCCTTCCCAGCTTTATAATGTATCTCAAAGTCATAGCCTAACAGTTTTGGCAGCCACTGTTGTTGCTCAGGTGTTTGGAGAGTCTGGTCCAATAATTGCTTCAAGCTTTTTTGATCAGTTTTAATAATGAAGTGGTGTCCCAGGAGATAGTGTGTAAACTTAGCCAATGCTTCGGTAATGGCATAAAGTTCTCCGACATATGCAGATTGCTTTTGCATGCGGTTGGACATTTTCTTGGAAAAATAAGCGATTGGGTGCGCATTCTGACTAAGGACGACACCTATTGCCATTCCAGATGCATCAGTTTCAAGCACAAAAGAGTCTTTAAAATTGGGAAGAGCCAAAACAGGAGCAGAAGTCATTGCCCTCTTCAATTTTTCCAACGCTGTTGTAGCTTGTTCAATCCAACGAAAAGCATCTTTCTTGAGTAAATCTGTTAATGGTGCAGCAATACTAGCATAATGTTTGACAAACCTTCTATAGTACCCTGTAAGGCCTAGGAAACCTCTTAATTGTTTTAAATTTGAAGGTTGGGGCCACTCACGTACTGCAACCAGTTTGGTATCATCCATAGCTACTCTAGACCCAGATAAAATATGCCCAAGATATTCAATTTGTGTTACCCCAAATTTGCACTTCGAAAACCTGGCAAAAAGTTTATGTTTCTATAAAATCCTGAGGACAACTTCCAAATGGGATAAGTGATCCTCCCAAGTGCAACTATATACCAAAATATCATAAAAAAAAACCAACACAAATTTTCTTAATAACCCTTAGAATATGTTGTTCATCAAACTCTGAAATGAAGTCGGTGCATTAGTCAATCCAAAGGGCATAACTAGCCATTCATAATGGCCATGATGTGCTCTAAAAGTTGTCTTGTGTCGATCCTCTGGCTTCAATAAAATCTGATGATATCCAGATCGAAGATCAAACTTGGAAAAATAGCAAGCACTAAAAAGTTCATCAATCAATTCATCCACCGTTGGAATGGGGAAACTATCTTTAATAGTTATAGCATTAAGAGCTCTATAGTCTGTACAAACTCTTCATGACCCATCCTTCTTCTTGACCAAAATAATGGGAGAAGAAAAAGGACTTTTGCTATGTTGTATAATACCATCGTTTAGCATTCCTTCTACCAGCTTTTCAATCTCCTCTTTTTGTGCATTGTAATCACGCTGTTGACGGTCTCGCATCTCAAATCGTTCCAGTAACCGTTGAATCTCATTGCCCTGAGTTTTCAACTCAGCTTGAATGTCCTTCAATCGTGTCGCTTCAGCCATGAAGAGCGATGAAAGCACCAATGTAACGTAGGAATTTTATTTGCAGAACTGTATAACAGAGTTCGTATATATATAAAGCAAAAGAGTTCTATTCTATTCTATCAACAGAATAAGCAATAAGAATAAAATAGGGGTATGGTCGATGGCGGTGGAATTGAATGAAACAGTGGGTCAGGTCGGTGGCTGTGATAAAGCTGCCAGAGATGTTTCCACCTAGGCAGAGAAGAACCCAGAATTAGGAAAGGATGCAGAGAATAAACCAGAGAGACAGGGAGGTCAGAGAAAATTCATACCAGGCATAAAAACTTTCCATCAAGCGTAATCCTCCAAATATCCACTCTTTCTGCGCTAGCGTGTGCTCCTTCTAACTGTTTTTCTGGTGCAAGGATTCTCTCTCATCACCCGATCCTTGCTAGTATTAAGTGTGCAATCTCCTTTCTGTCCTTGATCTTTTATGCATTTTACATTATTATATTTTATTAGTTAATTTATTAAAATGATTTAATTAATTTAAATTTATGAAATAAATAATTTCTTATTAATGATTGATAGAGTTTGGTTGCATAATCTAAGATAACATGCACCCACTGTTAACATACTTTGTCATCTAACTATTTTTTTACGCACTTTATTCTTTATTTTAATTGAGCAATTAATATATTATTTTAGATTTGATTTTGCATTGAATTGATTTTCCATTAAGTGATGGTGATGCGTATGTCGGGTGTTGTTTGATTATACGAGTGATATTTTGATTGTTAAGCATAGTCTAGTGAAAGGGGTAATGTCTCCGTTATGGACCCATCCCGTTCCGTTCCTTCGCTGGTTGTTGACTAACATGTAGCTCAATTGCATTATATACACTCATTCTAATTGTAGCTATCTTTTCGGTTTCAGAATGTTCTTCTACGCAACTAGCGTCTACTATTTAGTCTACAAACATAGTTTGACCAAACCACGCGTTGACTCTTCATCAACACAAAACATGTTAGTCACAAAGGGACAATCAAATCCCTGGTATAGGGTTCATTGCTTCCTCATTGATTTTTTTTATATACTTTTTTTGTGCATTTTTTGTTACAATTATTTAATAACAATGTAAATATTTAACTTATTTTCTCATAATATTATTATGCAAAATGTGAAGAGATTTTAGAGCAACATAAATCGAATGAATTAGTACTCTATACTTAGTTATCTTCTAATAGTAGAGATGAAGAATGGTTTTAAAGGGAAAAAAGAAATTCGGAAAATAAAAATAAACAAGAACAATCATAATAACAAAAAAGATAAATAAAATTACCTTTAAACTATATTCCTTATTAACTAATAGAATCAAGTTGTATAAAACTTTTGACGTTATCTTTCTTATTTTTTCTATTGGCTTCTTGTATCTTTTATCTCTTTCTTGCTTCTTTTTATATATCTTATATTTCTTAAATAAATCATAATTATTTCTTGAAACACTTTCTAAATAATTTAAACAATATTTTTGAAGGTATATTGAGTAATAAAAAAAAATAATCGATGGCATTATATAAATTTAGGAATAAAATACGTGAGAAATATTTTAGGGATATAACGAAAAAAGAAAAATTGAATGTTAAGAGACAAAGGATAAAACTAAGCTTTTTTAAGTAGAGGCTACTTTACCTAGTCATATAATTTGATTTTGTTTTTTTAAATTTTATATAATCAGGAGTCGGTTTTGTAATTTTATTTATTTTAGAACTAAATTTTATTATTTGTAATTTTAACCGACAATTTATTCGAGGACAATTTTACTATTTATTCATTTAGAGATCAATATTCTCAATCATTATAATTTATAGATTAAATTAGTATTTCACTGTATCAGTTTTCATAAACTTTTCTTATCATATAATTTTTCTTATAAGTATCATAATTCTTTAAATTTTAAAACGCTATCTTCATTCAAAAATCGGTATCTAAATGTGGAGAAATAGCTTTTTATAACGATCCTATTATAACGGATAAAAATTATCTGTTATAATAGGTTGATATTATAATGTAGTTTTNTAAATCAGTTATAATATGAAATGCAGTGGCCGGTAAATAAGTGTAAAAGCTATTATAACATACTTTTTTAAATCTGTTATAATATAAAACGCGGTGGCAAACTTGTAAATAAGTTCATAACCTATTATAACGGAGTTTTAGAAATCCGTTATAATATCTCCTCTTTTCTAATTTTTCACATTTCCCTAATTTCATTTCAACGTTTCCTCATTTGGTTCCTCTCTGGTGACTAAAGCTCCGAACACTCCTCTCTTCACCTCTTCCTTCGTTCCTCATTTCGTTCCTCGTTTCATTTCAAGGTTCCCTAATTCCGCATCAACACCACGCATCTATAATTTCTCGGCACTCCCACACCATGCATCTCTAATTTCTCGGCGCTCCTCCCTCCGAACACTCCGAGAACACTCCTTTCGTGGTTGTGATTTAGGCAATAGAGAGAAGGAGAGCTAGGTTAGGGGAAGACGTGTTCGTCGATATCTCTGTGAGAACTGAAAGCACTGTGGTTGTGCTTCTGCCTTCGCTGTTCGTCGAAATCTCCGAAATTTGACGAAGTAGGTTTTATTAATTTGTGTTTTCCTAATTTTTTATGATTTTCTTCTATTAATTGTTTGCTACTTTTCTTCTATTAGACGTGTTGGGTTTCACTTAGGGTTCCCAAACTTTACGTACCACACACTATCAATATCAACCACGATTTTAGATTAATTTGTGACTTTCATTTTTTGGGGGTTACAACCAATGTCAAATAGAGAAACAATGTTCTGTAGTTTGCTTCAAATGTATTTTGTTTGTTTAGACTCTGTTGAATGTGCATTTGATATGGTAGTTAAATTTTGAAGTAGCACCTTGATAATATTAATTTCCCAAGCCGTGGTGAGTATCGATTCAACACTTTTAAGATTGATTCAAGAATAAGATTTTTCTAAATAAGATTTATAAGTATGTATAAGTAAGAGAACTGACAACACTATCATTAAATAATTTAGTACTGCCTTGAAGATAATGTGTTTATGGAGCACTCTTAAATACTTCTAAAATTGAAAATTGTCATTATCGACATAAATCGATTCAGAACATGCCAAATGATTTGTTGTGTATGTGTTTGATGATGCAGCTAGAGAAACACGTTTTTGGAGCATCAAAGGTTGCAGCCACAGCCAGTACTGGGAAACTGGACTTGTTAAGGAACTTGGGAGCAGACTTAGCCATTGATTACACAAAGGGGCTGCTTGAAGAGCTGGAAGAAAAGTTTGATCTTATTAAATATGTTGAGAATTTGGTTGTTTCTCTGACTTCATAAATTTTCTTAGTTTTTCATGTACATCTCTGGTGCAATATCATGACTTCTCTTATTTCCAAGTGTTTGCAGGGGTATTAATTGTGAATTTCACTCAGCTGGATAGCTAGCAATCTGATTGACAGCTAGCAATCTGATTGACTGTAAAGGATTGCTTCTCGTGTATTGATTTCAAGGTAAGGTTGTTTCTCTTGCAGAATCATATTTCTAGGTACCCATTTACGGCTACATATCTGTATGCATGTGTTTTAAAAAATAATTTGAGAAAAATAGTTAAACCAGATCTAGAACGAATAATTCGTGTATAAGTCAAATTATACCCCGTTACCAATCTAGAAGCAAGAGAATATATGCTATAAGAGTAGTGAGAGAATGAAACAGAAACTTTTTGTTTTCTTGGCAGGTCCAGTTCAGTGCAGAGATATGGATTCTTTTGAATCAAATGTACCCATTTAATTCAGTAGGATAGATTGATTTTCTTTTAATTTTTATTTTCACTTGTATTACTTAAATTTTATTTGATGATATTTGCTTTGTGATTATTATGCGTTGCTTTGGAGAAATCTGCATATTATTGATAAATTGTTATAATTTCCGGGCAATGGCTTTCTGGGTTATATAATTTATTGAGTTACGTTGTTAATAAACTTCAAAGTTTTCACAGTTTACTTTTAATCCAAATATTTGATGAGATTTTCTTAGTGTTTTTGGTTATATGTTAAGTAAAACCTCTCTCAATCAATCAATAGGCGTGTCGCTTAGACAACCTTTCTTGTTTTTATGAAGGTTGAATGCTTGAAAGATTGTATAAATAATTTTTAAAACTTGTTTTTTAGCTGTATCAGAGTCATATTTTGGTCAGCTTGATGAAATGAAGCCTATATTTATACTTCTTTTAGGTTTGACTTTTCGTTTAATAATTTCACATTATTTTCTTGGTGAAGCAGCAGTATGTAAAAACAACTTTCTTATTTTTGTGAAGGTTGAATGCTTTTAATCTTGGTAAAGGTTTAATGTATATAAATTATTATAATGTGTGAAACAATGCAGTTGTTGGATGCATTTCTCATCCTTTCGTTTCCTACTGATCACCAAACATTTCTTTGCATTCTTCTTTTCTTTATTTCACCGCTCACTTCATTCAAATTTCTTTGTTTGATGATTGGACTGGTGAGAATATATACTGTTTTACAAGAAAATGGCATTTTGTAGAATTAAAAGGCATGTTTGGTTAACATTTAACATTTTCTGAAATGTTTTTCAAAATTTTGTTGATGATTGAAAGTATGTGATAAAAACTATTGAGTGAATGTTAATAGTTGGGTTGTAAGGTTATTTCCATCCTTGTTTCCCTTGCCATGAGTATGTGATAAAGAGTTTTGGAAAATGATACTTTGACAAACGAGATTTGACAAATTTTTGACAAACACTACGTGTCAGCGTGTCATTGGTTCAGCATTTTAAATAAAAAAAAAATTGAAATGACGTGGATAAGCAGTGTCTGACAGAGAGAGGGCATTGAAACATTTTGAAATCACATTTCATTTTCAGATTTTGAATTAACTTTTCATTTTGAAACCCTAGAGAGAGAAAGTCTCTATCACCACCATCAAAGCTCCGTGACCTTGCCACACCGTCGATCGCCGCCGTTTAACCGTCGCCGGAGGACCATCGATCAAAGCTCTGCCACTGATCAAAGCTCCGTCACTGTTCAACGACCAAACCCCCTTGACCACTCCACCGTCGTTCGCCGTTGAATGGCCACCGGAGGTCCACCAAGAGGCAGCGCCGCCGTTGAACCCCCTTCATTTCATCATTTTTTGGGTACTTATACAACTTTTATTGAACTTGGTTATATGATTCATTTTGTGTGCAATTATTTGTTTGCAGGAGGAACTTCAAGACATTAGGGAGAACTATGTTTGTGATCCTCATAATGTGAGG
>NC_028354.1:1602393-1606131 GCF_000741045.1 Vigna radiata var. radiata
GGTTCATTAAATAAGTTTTAATGAGACATTTACATTGCACTCCATCCCCAAGAAAACGTTTATGTTTGAAGTCATGGTGCACAGATTTTAGTGGTAGCAGAAGCATTTTAAGTGGGTAGTTGTGGCTAAGTTCTTGCACGAAAAGGGAATGTTTTAATCAGACTTATTTTGAAATGCATATTTTTAATGCAGAAATAAGACCTTGTAAATAGCACCTTAAACACACATTATGAAAAACAATTCCTGAACATTGTGCAACAAATATCGGACACAAATAATGGTCAGTGTTGTATTAAACCATGTCAAAATCATTACGAAATCTAACACAATCATCATTGTAATGTTCACATTGCATTACTAATAAATATTAATAATACATTTGTTTCATCAAAATGTAATACATGAACTGTATATATTGCAAGAGTTCTTTTTCGCCTCACATTATGAGGATCACAAACATAGTTCTCCCTAATGTCTTGAAGTTCCTCCTGCAAACAAATAATTCCACACAAAATGAATCATATAACCAAGTTCAATAAAAGTTGTATAAGTACCCAAAAAATGATGAAATGAAGGGGGTTCAACGGCGGCGCCGCCTCTTGGTGGACCTTCGGTGGTCGTTCAACGGCGAATGACGGTGGAGTGGTCAAGGGGGTTTGGTCGTTGAACAGTGACAAAGCTTTGATCGGTGGCAGAGCTTTGATCGGTGGTCCTCCGGCGACGGTTAAACGGCGACGATCGACGGTGTGGCAAGGTCACGGAGCTTTGATGGTTGGGATGGAGACTTTCTCTCTCTAGGGTTTCAAAATGAAAAGTGAATTCAAAATCTGAAAATGAAATGTGATTTCAAAATGTTTCAATGCCCTCTCTCTGTCAGACACTGCTAATCCACGTCATTTCAATTTTTTTTTTATTCAAAATGCTGAACCAATGACACGCTGACACGTAGGGTTTGTCAAAAATGTGTCAAATCTCGTTTGTCAAAGTATCATTTTCCAAGAGTTTTAGTGCAGTCGCCACTATTACTGCCACAACAACACATCTGATTGTGACGATGATATAGGCCAAAAGTCCAGGTTTGAGATCAAAGATCTGGTAGCAGCAGAAAACGAAAGTGTTCATATAAACATATTAAACAAATCATTTTTTAATTATATACAATTTCAAATTGATAATTTCCTTCTTTTAATACTACCGCATGCTAAAGTTGTTTTTTATATAAGTTAGTCAAATTTTAACAGATTACTTTTCTGTAGCAATTATGAAAAAGTTAGAAATTAATCTTTATTAACAAATATTTATTTAAAGTTTGACTTATATTAACAAACGAACTCCAGAATCATTTTTTTGTTACACTTATATAAGAGATATAAATTAATCTTGATTTAAGATATTTATCTAAATACTTAACTTATTTGAGCGTCACGGATTCGATCGAGAATCAATTTTATGTTCATATTTTAATTATCTGTAAATCATTACAAGTAAATCATATTTTGTTTTGACTATTTGACATAATCAATTTGAATTGGAAAAGCTGACGACTTTAGGAAGAATAAAAGAGTGCAGCATAACATAGCATAATATAATATAGGATAACATGTGGGGTCCCTAAACTATGCCTCAAATTTCAGCAATTAATTGTCACGAGGAAACCTATCAACCACCCTAAATTCTCTAAGAGTTAGCCAGTTAGAAGCTTAAATTGAGACACTTCTTTCTCTAAGAGTTTGGCTCTTTGATCAATGCACTTCACCCATCTAAAAACCTACTCACAAGTGGCTGTCAACATCAAAATGTTAATTAAAGACAGCATGGGTTCTCTTTAGTAGTTACAATGAATATAATTGTCCAATTTACTCTACAAATGTTGCCGAAATATTTGAGCACCAATTCATAACACACTGCGCTGCATACATGACAAATCATTCACTTATAAGGAAAAAAGCTTATTCTATAATGTGTTCAGCTAAAACATCTTATAATATAAATAACATAATAGTGTACTAGATAGAAAGAGAAGCAGTTCATAGAGATATAAACTGTATATTTCACAAATTTTAACTTCCAAATGCATTTGATCTTTAACATTACTCATATATTTTACCTATCATTGCTATAAGCACAGACCACTGAAAACTGGGAAACCAAAGCCATGAAAACTGGGAAACCAATGTTGTAGTTATTCTTATTAGTGTCAACCATTGTACTCAACAATTGTCATCTACTTTTGTGTCTCAGGTAAAATATATAATTTGGGAAGCATCATCCACCATGAGACTATTAAAGATGATATGTTGCGAGTGGTGGTTGTAGATATTAAAGATTGCTCTGCTCGTGTTCCTGTGCCTAGCGAGGAGGTTCAAACAGTGGGACAAGCACCAGGGAATTTTGTCATTTGGCCATCCAGATTGGCAAAGCCAATTTTAGTAAGTATTATTATTCATACTTACCTTAATTACTTATGTACTTCTTGTATTTTGATGCATATATTAGACTTATTTTGTGGTCAAATGTAGGACATTTCTAAGAAGACAAACATTGTTACACCTCCACAACCACAATTGTCTCCTCTACAACAACTTGGTGCAGCGGTAGTGACAATGGGGAATAAAACTATTGAGATAGATATGCCTCNTGAGTTGACATGCAAGACTGCTACTACCACTTTATTTGTATGTCATAGGGATATTTGTGAGATTGTCATTNGTAANGATCTTCTCTCTACAACAGTTCTACAAGTTTGGAATTTGTAAGTTCAACCTTGACAAACCATGAAAATATTCTCATATTGCATTCATGTATTGATTCTAACATTATTTGTTGATATTGAAGGTATTTGCATCACCTTAGCATCGAGAGAAAGAATGTTACTATCTATGGGTTTCTTGACCCTGTTATCATTCAAAGTGTAGGAAATAAATCAGAGGAGGTGCAAAAATACTTAACAGAGATGTTTGAAAAAGCTACTAAAGAGGTTTATTTAGCACTTTACTTGCATAAGTGAGTACACAAATTTTGAATACTTGGTAACTAATTTAGAAGTTATTTTTAATTAATATTATTGTCACTTGTAGGGGTCATTGGCAATTGCTAGTAATTGTTCTGGATCGTTCTCTCGTAGTTCTCTTATGTTCCTTACATAAGAAAGCTAATACATTGTCCATCAAAAAAAATTTAGAGGCGTAAGTTTTCCTTTCTATTTTGTTTCCTTCCTATATGATTATAATGATATAATGAATGTCTATCTCTTGTAGGTCTTTGGAAACTCATTCAAGGTTGTGNGNCATTCCATCTGTATCTAGGAAGAAGATGCAAATAGTGATACCTAATNTAAGAGAAGTTGACNTTCATTCTGTATTTTATGATTTNGCTATTTTTATGAGGAATTGGCTTGTTGGTTTACCAAAATTGATCAAAGGTGGTACAAAGGCTATAGCTAGAGTATAATATGATCTTTTTGTGTCCTTAGTTTGAATGAGTTTTGATTATTTGTGTTTAATTTGCAGTGTCGACGTCAATTNGGNAGCNATGAGTGTGGGTATTACGTAATGAAGCACATGCACACCATTATTTGTACAAACATTACTGATTCATGGGATAAGGTATTAAAAAACTAACTTAATACTTATCTAACTNTTTAGTACAAAATTGTTCTAACTTAATTATTTTATTTGTAGATCTTTGATGATTCATCTCCAATGGAAGCTCCAGACATTGAAGACATTAGAACTAAGT
>NC_028354.1:1606728-1625521 GCF_000741045.1 Vigna radiata var. radiata
AAAGTCCGTCATAATACACTGGACCTATTATGATGGACTTTTCTGTCCGTCATAAAATGCACAGACTTATTATGACACCCAGAACTATAACGCCAGGTCATCTGTCATAATAAGTCAATTCTACCCGTCATAAAAAGCTATTTTTCTATTAGTGTACGTAGCGGTTTTGTTTTTGTTTTTATTTTTATTTTTTCTATTTTGTTGTATCACAATTCAGTTCTATCCTACCCCTGGTTAAGGAGTGGATTGTGGGATTTGTTTGTTCATTAACTCAACGTGTTTTCGGAAATTCATTATAAAGAGAAAAATGGAGTCAATTTTAATTAAAATATGCAAAAATTATAATTACTAACTTATATTTTAATTTTATTTAGATATCTTTATCACTAGACTCTTTTTATGTTGTTATTTTAGCTCTCAATGGTACATTATGAGTCCTTTTATTTAACTTCTTTATTTTATTTTGTTTCATTTTAAAAAAGGAGAGAGACTTATGTTGGAAGTCTCACATCGACTAGAGTTAAGATCAAATTATAATATATAAGTGGGTGCAAACCTCATCTTTTAAGCCAATTTTGTGGGGTTGAGTTAGGCTTAAAGTTATGGTATTAGAGTCATGTTTAGAGTTTGTCCTAGCAAAATTTATGTGGGCATTTTGTTATATCCATTGTCAGGCCATTATTAGAAGCCAAATTATAATAAATATAAGTGGAGTACAAACCTCAGCTATTTTAAGACATACAACCCACAGTTAAGAAATGGGTTTGAAGCCATTCCCAAATTTTGAAGTAATTTTTTAAATCGTAGAATAAATTAAAACAAAGAGAGATATTGATGACTAACACACTACATCTTTTAAGCCGGTTTTGTGGGGTTGAGTTAGGCTTAAAGTTTTGGTATCAAAGTCGTGGTTATAGCTTATCCTAACAAAATCTATGTGGATATTTTGTTCCATCCCTTGTCAGACCATTATCAGAAACCAAATTATAATATATATATATATATATATATATATATATATATATAAAAGTGGGGTACAAACCTCAACTATTTTAAGACATACAACCTAGAGTTAAGAAATGGGTTTGAAGCCATTCCCAAATTTTGAAGTAATTTTTTTAAGGTTTAATCATTTAGATTGTCCCTATTTATGTAAGGTTTTCTTAATTAGGTAGTATTTTAAAACGTCTCAATTAATTCCCTGTTTTTGCAAAATTGAATCAATTAAGGGCTTGCCGTTAACTTTGATGGACGACGTTAAAATTGAGTGTGCATGGCATCCAGACTTGGTTGAGATGGCAGTGTGCTGAGCTAAGTTGGTTTTCTCACATTTTTTTCGTTTCTAACAACAAAGAAATCCATCACTCACGTTCACATGGCTCTCCATTCACTCAATAGAAAAATACCCATATTTACCTAGCACCACAGTTCACAAACAAAGAGCAAGAACAACATCAGATGACCTCCACCGTTTTCATTCACTGAAATCTTCCATCCTCACGCAAACATTTTTCTTAGCCCTTGGCCCGTGGTAGCGATTCACACTTGAAATCGATTCTTCCATCATTCATCATTCACCTCTCACACTACCCCTAATTCCTATATTCACTCACATACTACTCGCTATCAACTCAACAGTATCACCCCCTTTGAAACCAACCTCCTCCATCACATAAACGCCAAACAAAAGAAAAAAACAGAGAAACTTTTACCTCCTTCTTCCATTTTCATCACCCAACAACATCATCTCGTTACCTACAAATCCAACAGAACAACCACAATCATCCTCACCCACTCTCACAACATTGTCATCACCAAAGCCCCAAATCTCACTATTTTCATTATCAATATCCAATCAAAGCATGGAGACAGAGGGGGAGAGGAATGAACGTCGACCGCCTTCTTGGCCGAAATGGGATGAGAACCCTTGATCCCACCATGAATCTTCATCTTCCTCGAGTCATCAACTTCACCATAGCATGAATGAGAAATCCACCCTCGCATTAAAAAAGGCAAGCGATTAGGTTGGATCGTTGTGTCCAACGTAGTTGACGGCGTTAGCAGCACGCTTCAACGGTGGCGGTGGCTGTCGGAGGGAAGCGGCGGCGCATCTGAGGCGAATCCCCAGCCCTAGACTAGTGCGAGAGGGCGATTCCGCTTGACTGGGGCGACAATGTGCGTGGGAGATGTTTACTCTTAGGGTCATCGGCGGAGAGAGAATGAGGGGAGGATGTGTAAACCCTAAAGGGGTCTTGTGGTTGGGTTGCTGATGTGAGAAAACCAACTCAGCTCATCATACACTACCACCTCAGTCAAGCCTGGATGCCATGCACACTCAATTTTAACGTCGTCCATCAAAGTTAACAACAAGCCCTTAATTGATTCAATTTTGTAAAAAACAGAGACTTAATTGAGACGTTTTAAAATACTGAAATCTAATTGAGAAAACCCAACATAAATAGGAACAATTTAAATGATTAAACCTTTTTTTAAATCGTAAAATAAATTAAAACAAAAAGAGATATTGATGAGTGACACACTACATGTTATTTCAAAATTTCCTTACCTACTATTCTCCACTACCCTTTATTAAGCATTTTTAGTATATAGTATTTATTTATCCCTTGACACCACACCAATATTCTTCAAACATTCAGTTGGAATTGTTCACCTTATAAAAACTTTAAATAATGCATATTTCAATAATCCCTCTCAAGATCAATATAAAAAATAAATATGGGCTTAAATATAAAAAGAAAAAAAACTTCAACTATTTCAATTGAAATATCATTATTTTTTAATTTGAATATCATTCTTAATAAATGTAAACAAAGATAATTTGGAAATTATAATTTTTCTATTATATAAAAATAAGAATTTGAATTTATTATTATTGCCCCCATCTGAAATCATATATTTGATGCCATTATATTTTTGGGGTGCACTCTTCTTTTCCTCTATTCCACCATAGCCATAGTTGTTGGAACCTTTTTCCTCTCATCTTTATAATGATAAGATTTGACTTCGGGAAACTATATGGGGCACATTATTGCGCACTAAGAACTTTTTATCATCCAGAGAAGCACCTGTGTGGAACTTCATTACTCTCTCTGATAATGAATTTGATAAAATATAATAATTATATTTGATCATTCTTTTATTCATAAATATCTATAATATATATCCCAATCATATATTAATATTTAATAAATACAATATAATTCATGATGAAAATAAAAAAGAATATGAAAGTTTACTTGAGTTTGTAATTGAGAATGATGTGAATGATGAGATTAATCACATGTATGTGATCCTCTAAAGGTAAAAGATGCACCACTTTTGTTATCTTTTCTTATAGAGAAAACGAAATCTTTAACACGTTATGTAATATTATCTTATCTACAAACAGGGACTATAATACATTTCATATTTTAATATTTACAATTTGATCTCTTATGAAATCATAATATTAGTTCTTAAATCATTTTATTATTTTAACCAATCACATAATAACCATTACACGTTTAAATAATACATATATATATATATATATATATATATATATATATATATATAATCCAAAAAATTTAACAATCTTTTACTAGTCACATTTGTATGTCTTTACGAATATATTAAATTTTATGAGCTTAAAAAATTTGTCCATTATATTTTTTGGCATAATTACTTAACCATGTCTATTAATGATATCAATATATAAAATCAAAGTAGTTTTCGTCATATCAACCATAATTAAATCCCTCAACGATTAGTAATATTTATACAATCCAAAATCAATCTCATCATGAAATGTGTAGCATCAAAATTACATGAAGGTGGCATATACATGCACTATTGTAGAAAATTTTTATGACAACAATCACAAGACCCTTTCTACTTCAAAATCCTCATCGTTGTTGATCATGTCATCATGAAAAATTTGATGAAAATCAAGACAGGTTGGTTGTTGTTGAAATTGTTGTTAGGGGAGCACTGGTTTAGCTGAGCCCACAATCTCATAATTTCTGATTTTTTATGATGACAACACATAATTAATAATACATGTGTATTATGTGTTACATGTTCATATGATTTCATGTTATATGGTTATATGAGAACATGTCTATGGTGTTGTTGTGTTGTTTGTATTTCACTGCAGTATATATGTGATTTTATACTTGAATGCATGACACATGTTTTTGGAAAAGAAAAACCACATGCACTAATGTTGAACTTTAAATTATGTTGCAAAACAACAGTTTTAAGTCAACTTCATTATAGGATGAGTCGACTAAAACTCGTGTCTTTGCACAAACCTTTTCTACGTGTGCTGCGAGATTTTTCAAAGAGAAAGTTTTTCAAAACTATGTTTTAAACTGTTACATAGTCAACTATATGCATATTGCATTCGACTAAGTCTGTTATGTTTTGAAATTATGTTAATGCTTGACATAAACTGTCTAATGGTCATATTTTAAATTTGGTTGACCAAGCATTAAATGTAAATTGACTACATTAATTGTGTATTCAATTAATTGCATTGATTGTTGCTAATTGCTTTAACTGTTTTGTTATATTCGGCTGCATTAGTAACTAAGTCGACTAAAGTGCGTCAAAATTGAGAAAAACTATAAATTGACGCGAGATTGATTTCTTTAACAACTTTGGTGAATCTAACATTGTTTGTGATATCTTTCAGATAAGTGCTGAGTTACAAAAAGTGGAAAACGCTCCAAGAATCAAAGAAGAGACCATGGTGATCATCTACTTGTGATTTCTTGAAGAGCAAGACTGGTGTGCATTGAAAGTCTGATCTATCTACACATTGAGGTGTCTATAACAAGATCAGGATTTACAATCTAATGAAGATTGGGTTGTTTCCCTGTTGTGATTATAGGAAGAAGAGCGTGCTACGTCCTTGACTTTGAGGGGTTTCTAAAAGGGGTTGAGACAGTAGAAGAGGGGATTATTGCTGCTGGTCTTAGTTTTTGTATGCCTATATTTTCATTAGCGGGTTAAAGAGGTGTTTTATATTTTTGATGTGAGATCTCTATAAAAGCCTTGTTATAAAAATCTTGATCATTATAGTACAATTGTTTCCTGTGATTGGAAGGACATTGGATGTAGGCATGTGATTTCACTTTCTAGGGCATGTGATTTTAGTTGGAGGAATTGTTGTTGATCCAGCTAAGGTGTAGGTCATGCTTCAGTGGGAGAAGCCTAAGACCGTGACTGAATTCAGAAGCTTTGTAGGTTTGGTGGGCTACTATCGGCGATTCATTGAGAACTTCTCTCGAATTGTAGCGCCGTTAACACAGTTGACTAGGAAAGACCAACCTTTTGTATGGACTGACCGATGTGAAACTAGCCTTCAAGAGCTAAAGCAAAGGTTGACCAATGAACTAGTTTTGGTTATCCCTGACACAGGTAAACCTTTTGAGGTTTTCTGTGATGCTTCCTATCAAGGCTTGGGGTGTGTTCTGATGCAAGAGAATAAGGTAGTTGCTTATGCTTCGAGGAAACTCAAGGTACATGAGAAGAACTCCCCACTCATGACTTGGAGTTGGCAACTGTTGTTTTTGCTTTGAAGATTTGGAGGCACTATCTGTATGGTGCTCAATTTCAGGTATTCAATGATCACAAGAGCTTAAAGTACCTCTTTGATCAAAAGGAGCTTAATATGAGACAAAGGAGATGGATGGAGTTCCTTAAAGATTTTGATTTTGATCTCCTTTATCACCTGGGGAAAGCCAATGTAATGGTAGATGCTTTGAGCAGAAAGGCAGTGCACATGTCTTCATTGATGGTCAAAGAATTAGAGTTGGTAGAAAGCTTCAGAGATTTGAGACTACAGGTTCAGTTAGAGCCTGATAGTCTCGGATGTAGTAAATTGGTGGTGTCTAGTAGTTTATTGGAGCGTATTAAAGAAGGACAATTGTTGGACACTGAGCTTCAGAAGTCAAAGACTTTAATTGGTACTGAACAAGGAAAGGACTTCAATACAGGGACGGATGGTCTCTTAAGGTTCGGAGGTAGGACGTGTGTCCCTAATGATGAAGAACTAAAAAGATTAATCCTTGAGGAAGGACACCAAAGTTGTTTTAGCATGCATCCAAGCATGACTAAGATGTACCAAGACCTCAAGAAGTCTTTCTGGTGGTCGGGTATGAAGAAAGATGTAGCCTAGTTTGTTGTCTCTTGTCTGACTTGCCAAAAGGCTAAGGTGAAGCATCAGAGACTTAGTGGTTTGTTACAGCAGTTGGAGATTCCGGAGTGGAAATGGGATAACATAGCTATGGATTTTCTTACCCATTTTCCACGCACGGTTAGAGGTCATGATGCGATCTAGGTGATTGTAGACAGGTTGACCAAGAGTGCTCATTTCTTGGCAATCAACCTGAGGATGTCGATGTCGAAGCTTGCATAGTTATACATCAGGGAGATTGTGAGGCTACACGACATATCTTCCAGTATTATATCGGACAAAGACCTTAGATTTGCTTCTAGATTCTGGCAAACTCTTTAGAGCGAGATGGGTAGTAGGCTGGAGATGAGTTCAGCTTATCATCCTCAGACATATGGTTAGTCTGAGAAGACGATTTAGACGTTGGAGGACTTACTTAGGACGTGTGTCTTGGACCACTTAGGAGTCTAAGATGAAGTGTTGCTACTGGTAGAGTTCACCTATAACAACAACTATCAAGCCAACATAGGTATGGCACCGTTCGAGGCACTATATGGAAGACGTTGTAGGACGCCTCTGTGTTGGTTTGAGGAGGGAGAAATTGTGTTTACTGGGCCAGAGTTGATTCAACAAACTACTGACTAAGTGAAGCTCGTCCAGGAGAGATTGAGGGCCTCTTAGAGCAGGCAAAAATCTTATGCAGACCAGAGACGCAGGCCGTTAAATTTTGCAGTTGAGGATCACGTTTTCCTCCGAGTGACTCCTACTACTGGAGTAGGAAGAGCCATTCGAGCTAGGAAGCTGTCTCCTAGGTATCTTGGTCTCTATCAGATCCTGCGACGTATAGCACCAGTAGCTTATGAGATAGCCATGCCACCATAATTAGCAAACTTGCATCCGGTGTTTCACGTATCTCAGTTGAGGAAGTACGTATCCGATCCTTCTCATGTGCTTGAAGTTGAGGATGTGCAAGTTAGAGAGGATTTATCAGTTGAAGTGCAGTCAGTCAGGATTGGAGAGAGTAAAAACAAACATCTTTAGAGGGAAGACTATCAAACTAATCAAGGTGATCTGGAATGGTAGAACAGGCGACTCTACCTGGGAATTAAAGGACAAAATGAGAGAATCCTATCCTAACCTATTCTCTAGTAAGTGCAATTTTCGAAGACGAAAATTTTTGTTGATGGGGAGAATGTAAGAACCTAAAATATATATATATATATATATATATATATATATATATATATATATATATATAGAAAATGGGGGCGATAACTGAATTAAAATAAAAGGGAGGGACTTTTACTAAAAAGAAAACAATTTTATAGTTTCTGCTAAACTTTTAGAAAAGGAAGTTGAACCCATTTTAATAAAAACGTTCCTCTCTCTAGAAAGCTTCTTCTTCTTCCTCTACCTTCTCTCTAATCTCCACACCGATTCAACCAGTGCATTTTCATATAGGTGGCGTCCCTGCGTTCCCGGAGTCGAGAGCTTCAATTTGAATCGATTGGTTTCTCGTTATTCAGTTGGTAAGTCGTCCCCCCCCCCCTTTCCTTATGCTTCTAGGGCTTTGAGCATGCAACAGTTATGTTGATGCATGTGTCTTTCATTTCCTTCCTTCCAATCTCTGTTCAACAGTAGCTCTAAGAGCTGTTCTTGATCACAGTTCTATGATCTGTAGGGTGCGGTCCAAGTTCTGTGTGATTCGGGGTATTGTAGGACAAGCTTCAGTATTGAGCTGGGAAGTTTCCAGGTAAGGGAGTTGTCATTGCTTTATTGTTATGTTTAGCTATGATTCTATAAATTATGGGAATGAGTATATGTGTAAGGGGAGTTGTCATTACTCTGTTGTTATGTTTAGCTATGATTCTGTAAATTATGGAAATGGGTATATGTGTAAGGGGAGTTAACATTGCATTGTTGTTGTGTTTAGTTATGAATCTGTAAATTATGGGAATAGGTATATGTGAAAGAGGAGCGATTTATTTCCGTGTTGATACTTATGTTTGCGTTACTATATATATGGGATAAGCGGGGATTATAGAGATTAAGGGAGTGAGGAAACTAACGGTAGAAAAGGATAGGTTAAATTTGAGTTAAATAGAGGAAGGTTTAGGTAGGATTACATGTTGATCTCGAGTCCGTAAATGTGTACAGAGAATTTTGTTACAGGGGTTGATATGTGTAGAGGTTTAGGAGAGTAAGGGTTCATGTTTATAGAATTAGAAAATGAGGTTAGGCATCTTTGCCTGAGAGAAAACGTTCTAGGGCTTCTTTAATCTGGAAAGGAAAAGGGAAGAAATATTAGGGTTCATTTATAATGGGTTTAGCTTTTTTTCTTGTAAGGAATATGTATTGGGTCAGCATTAATTGGTTGTGAAAAAAAAATAGAAATATTGAATGTAGAGGAGTTGGTGCTTCTCGAATTTCGTTGGGTGAGTGGAAAAGTAAAGCAAAAATGAAAGAGGAAGTAAGAAGTGTGTGGTTAGTGAATGTGAAAAAGATTTGGTTTTGAATGTTTGAATGGTGTGGGTCCGTGAGAGAAGTAATGGAAGGAGAGTTTTACTTTTATTTATTTGAGATGTCAGAATATTTGTGTTAATAAGAATTTTAGTTATAGTATTAAATTTTATAATACTCTTTATAAAATATCTTATTCATTTCAACTTAGATAATGACAAATGATGCACTAATAAGCGAGTTTCTAAAAGATAAAAAAGGTGCAACACTTGATAATATAATATTATTCATTCACGAGTAAATACTTCTAACAAGAAAAACATGTTTAAACAAAACTTTAATCATAAAAAAATAGAAAATATCTGATAATGTATTGAGAGATTATGTAATATTATTACCGTTTTTAATGCAAATACCAAGAAAGTAATCATAATAAACTCACATTACATGGTTAAAAGAAATTACATGAAGAGCTACCATCAAATAATGAAATAATCTTGTGACCTAATTTTTCATTGCCAACAATTTAAAACTTAGGCCCGGTGCATATCTACTAGTTAGTTACACATTACTATGTTCGGAAAAAAAAATATAGCATTTTTTACGAGAGGAAAATAAAAACAAAAAATTAAAATTTTATAAGATAAAACTTACACGTAAATTAAAGGAAGATTTAGGAGAAAATAATAGAAAATTAACTTTTAAAAGCATACTTAGAAGGAATTATAAAAAATAGTTTTATAAAAAAAAATTGCTTAAAACACATTATATATGTACTGTATATCTAGTCAACTGTTGATTAAATAGTTTACGAGTGTACTAAAACTCTAACCCGTCAATTGTTCATTCAAACTTCAGGGATGATCGAACAATTATAAACATTTAAATACTTTAAGTATCACAAATAATCAAATTTATAGGTAAAGTATCTTACTATTATTAGACATGATTAAGTCGACACTAATAAGTCAATCTCCAAATTTATAAATACAAGTTTGAAATAAAGAATAAATAATTATATTTATTACGAATGTAATGTACTAACCAAATGGTAAGTGGTGACTTGAGTATCAAACCTTGATAAATACATTCTGCACGGTTTGGAAAAGGAGTATAAAGAGCTTGGAAAGACTATTATAATTGAAATTGCAAAAACGTCATTAGGAAGCTTGAAAAAAAATCGGAAAAAGTGTTTTAATTGTGATTTTTAAACCCCATTTCACTAAAGATACTTTTAAACATCTGCTAAATATATTAATACAAAATCATTCTTCCTTTCTTAAAAGAAAACTAAGGAGCATGAGCTATTTATGAAATAGAATAATCTAGAGGCATAGAACCCAAAGTTTTGTCCCATAATGCATTCCAAGAAAGTACATTGTACATTTGTTTATTGCATAGTTGGCAAATAGGTTTGGAATACTATGTTCGAATGTTGAGTCTTCTTTCAAAACTTAGACTAAGCAGAGAAAGAGATGTCGAGGACTTACAGAAAGCTTTTGTGTTATTTATGATTGATATATTCCATTTCCCACCATCACCACCACCCACCCCCTAAAATAAAGAAGCCTTTTCAAAACGTGATTCCCATATTCTATTATATTCATCCTTTAGCAGGTATCACCCTTCCAATCGAAATTCAAGATTGACCACTATTTTCTAGTTTCAATTTGGTGTACCCAACGTTCTTTACCCTTTCCATCACGATAGTTGAAACTATGTCATGACTTGTTTTCTTAATCTTGGTTTAGATTAACATGATAAGATTTAACATATACCTTTTTCTTTTATCATCTTTTGGATTACCATCATAAGATTTGACGTATGGCATCAACATTGATTTGAGAAGAATCTTCAATAATCAAGAAGCAAATACAGATAAATATGATATAGATTTAAAAAATGTTTAGAATGAGTTGGGTTGAGTTTTGTGATTTAATTAATTATTTTCTGTATTTCAATTTATATAAGGGCGGGAGATGGGATGGTCCTTTGATTTATATATAGATATTCTATTTTGAAGGATGGTTTAGTTAAATATTTTGTTTATATACGATGTTTTGTAAATTATTATAGATTATTGAGTAGAAGAATATTCTTGTAATTATAACACTAAGTGATTTATATTATTAATATCTATTTATGTAGTGAGCCAATTTATAAAGTCATCTGGTTTTATGTTGGCGGATTTGAGTTCATATTTTCAGTTCAATATTAAATTAGATTTAGCTTAATCCTATAGGTTAAAAGCACTTTAGATTGAGTTAATATTTTCAATGACCTCAAGCCAATTATCAACAAAATAAAGATAGATTAAGTTAGGTTAACTCTTTTTACCCTCTATTTTTATATTATTTTTTTCATGAAAACTGCTAAAACTTTTTTGTGCACAAGATAATTTTGCTTAAAACCTATGAAACAATTGTTTAAACAGAAACAATCATATTCATTTCACGTGTGGGCGTATAACCACGAAACACCTGTTTCTTCTCCATTAAATTAATTATTGACGGACAATGATAGCACAACACATCATAATGCTTCATAACTTCGTAATATTCATAGATATTTGACTTTTTATCTTAATATATAACTGTGCTAAAATAAAGTTACAATTTCTCATCAATTTATGACTATGCAACTACACAATTATACAAAAAGAAATACACACTTACAAATTTGCCAGAAAAAAAAAAAAAAACTAAAGTGAAAAAGAAAGGGACAGGAAATAAAATATAATTAGAGGTTTCTCGTAAACAAAAATTAGAATCTTTCATTTGTTTCTTTTTCATCTCAATATCTAGAGCATGCAGTAATACTATTATTACCATGAAAGATGACAGGAGATAGAGTAAATGAAAAATAAATGAATTATCCAGTGAACATTCTTTAGAGAATCTTTGGGTCCTTCCCATTTGAAAATGACAGTACGAAATCCAGAAGATAAAATTATACGAAGCAGCCAAAGGCATTGGTGCCCAATTTCCCCACTCTTTTTGTATTTTTGCCGAGTCTTCCTTCCAGATTTTCTACTAAATCGGCTTGATTGAGAAACCCAATTTTTAATTTTTTTTAGCATAAGACTAATTTATTTTTTCTATGAGATTTTCACATTTTCCCATATCTCTCTAACCACAAAAATTTGGTATAGGTGGGTTGGTTCATAATCTTTCCCAATGGCAAAGCCTAGTCACTCTCAAGTTTCAACTTTGTTTTTGGGTTAGGGGTGTAAAAGAGGGATGGATGTTCCCTGTCTTGGCTCATGATGCTTCATGTGTTGTTTTTGCACATTTATTGCAATGGGAGACTTTTGAACCCTTGCAATCCCCAACCCCTAAAGCTTCCACTTTTACTCTATCCTTTATAACTGCTGCTTCATGTGACTCTTCTCTCATTCCATTCCCACTTTACTCTTTTGCCACCCTATTTCCTCCTCCAAGATCTATTTCACCAACTTTTCTATTCAATGAACAACCTATTATGCTTGCTGTTCTTATCTCATTTTTCTCTATACTTCCACTAACTTTGTCATCTCACACTCCCATCTTGTCTCTCTGATTTTTGTCTATTATCTTCTTCATCATGGCCACCCTTTTGAAATTGTTGTCTCTTTTGGTGTTTCTTCTTATCCCAGTTTCATCCCAGGTTGAACAGCTTCTCTATGCTGGATTCAAGGATGTGGGTGCTAGCAACCTCACATTGAATGGGGTGGCTGAGATAGAGAAAAATGGAATACTCAAATTGACAAATGAAACCAGCAGGTTAATGGGTCATGCCTTCTACCCATCTCCTTTTCAGATGAAGAACTCCACCACTGGTAAAGTTGTTTCCTTTTCTTCCTCGTTTGCTCTGGCTATTGTTCCTGAGTACCCCAAGCTAGGTGGCCATGGCTTGGCTTTTACAATAGCAACTTCCAAGGATCTCAAGGCTCTACCTAGCCAGTACCTCGGCCTTCTTAATTCCAGTGATAATGGCAACTTCTCCAACCATATCTTTGCTGTTGAGTTTGACACCGTCCAAGACTTTGAGTTTGGGGATATTAATGACAACCATGTTGGAATAGACATCAATAGCATGCAGTCCAATAAATCTGCTAATGTTAGTGTGGTGGGTCTCAATCTCAAAGGTGGGAAACCGATTCTGGCTTGGGTTGATTATGATTCTGAATTAAGTGTTATCAGTGTTGCACTTTCCCCAAATTCATCCAAACCCAACACTCCAATCCTGTCCTTTAATGTGGATCTCGCACCCGTTTTTCATGACACTATGTATGTTGGGTTCTCTGCATCAACGGGTTTGCTTGCCAGCTCCCATTACATCTTGGGTTGGAGCTTCAAAATCAATGGACCAGCACCACCCCTTGATCTCTCTTCTCTTCCGATGCTTCCACAGCCAAAGAAAAAGCAGACATCTTTGATAGTTGGGGTTTCAGTCTCAGTTGCTGTTATTGTGTTATTAGCCATCGCCATTGGCATTTACTTTTACAGAAAAATCAGGAACGCCGATGTGATTGAAGCATGGGAGCTTGAAATAGGGCCACATAGGTACTCCTACCAAGAGCTCAAGAAGGCCACCAGAGGCTTCAAGGATAAAGAACTCCTTGGGCAGGGTGGTTTTGGCAGAGTTTACAAAGGAACATTGCCAAACTCCAAGATCCAAGTAGCCGTCAAGCGAGTTTCTCACGAATCTAAGCAGGGACTGAGGGAATTCGTGTCGGAAATTGCCAGCATAGGCCGGCTTCGCCACCGGAATTTGGTTCAATTACTGGGCTGGTGCCGCCGCCGTGGCGACCTCCTGCTTGTGTATGATTTCATGGCCAATGGAAGCTTGGACAAGTACTTGTTTGATGAGCCAAAGATGGTCCTAAGTTGGGAACACAGGTTCAAGATCATAAAGGATGTTGCTTCAGCTCTTCTGTATCTACATGAGGGGTATGAGCAGGTGGTGATACACAGAGACGTGAAGGCCAGCAATGTTCTGCTGGATTTTGAGCTTAATGGAAGACTAGGTGATTTTGGGTTGGCAAGATTGTATGAACATGGGGCTAACCCAAGCACCACAAGAGTGGTGGGCACATTAGGCTATCTGGCTCCTGAGTTGCCTAGAACAGGAAAGGCAACTACAAGCTCTGATGTTTTTGCATTTGGGGCACTTCTGCTTGAGGTGGCTTGTGGGCGCAGGCCAATTGAGCCTAAGGCATTGCCAGAAGAGCTGGTTTTGGTGGATTGGGTGTGGGACAAGTACAAACAAGGGAGAATACTCGATGTGGTGGACCCAAAACTGAATGGAAATTTTGATGAGAAAGAGGTGTTGGTGGTGTTGAAATTGGGGTTGTTGTGCTCAAATGATGTGCCTGCTGCTAGGCCTAGCATGAGGCAAGTGGTGAGGCATTTAGATGGGGAAGTTGAAGTGCCAGAGGACTTGAAAAAACCAGGAGATATAAGTCAGCAGGAGGGGTTTGATGAGTTCTTGCACTCACTTGCATCTTCTTCCTTTGACAAGATGAGTTCAGGCTCCAATTTTGGAAACAGAGACATGGATAGTTTTCTCTCTTTTGCTAATTCACCTCATTCCCTTCTCCACAGAGGAGAAACAAGGTGATTCTGCTGCATTATTCAGAGCAGGGATATACTTTCTTTACTAATCTTTTCTCACTTGAGAAATTTCGTGTGTTTTTAGTTCCCATTATGCAAGTCTCATTGTAGAAAGATTTTGGATATGATGAAATGAAATGGTAAAATCTGTGACTCACTCTTCTTTTGATGTCCCTTGTTGGTACTCCATTTTGTTCTTCATTTCTTAACATAGCTGTGCAAATCATATACCAGTTAGATTAGCATTTATTTTCTTGCTTCTTCATTTTTTGTGGTCTGTGAATGAATCAATATTATTCACCAAGTTTTAATTTGCAATTGTGGGTGTTGTTTTGTGATTAGGACGATACACAAGGTGAGAATTGAAAATAGATCATGTTAAATATGTGAAAAACATAGAACATAGAACAATTGAAGTTATGAAATTCGTAAAATAACAGAAGATGAATGGGAAAAATATCTTGTAAGTTTTCCTTTTTCAATTGAAGTTGATAACACAGCACGCCATTTCTTTTGGTTGGTGAGAAATGTCTTTGCCTAAAATGGTTTTCTCTTTTTGGAGTGTTTTAGGAGATCACGGTTCCTGGGAATTTGAATCGATCTTATGTTTACTCGGTTGGTGTATTCCTTTTATTGTGTTATTTTCCTCTCTCACAGAAAAAGTTTAAAATGGCAAATAGTTTGAGAAAAAGAAAATTTCTAAATAATGATGGTTAAGAAAAAACTGAGAAATCCTTAAACTTCAACTTCAAGAAAAAACAAAAATAGAGAGAGAAATAATTATACGATAACATTCGATTTTATAAAGTGTTCTGAAAAGAAATTTATTTGGTGTAGCTTGGACAAAGATAGGCTCTTTAAACAATTTTAACTTATCACGTCTTCTTCATCATCCTTTCAAACTAAAATGTATAAATTAACTTTTTCTCAATTTATAATCTCCATCTTGATATACTATTTTTTTTATCTCAGTAACTTTTTTAACTACTTAATAAACATATAAAAAATACTTAATTTGATCTTTATATTTGTACCTTAGCTTGAAGTTGATGAAAAAAATACTTAATTTAATCTTAACTTTTTCTGCAGAAATTTATCATCTGTCTCACACTTACCCATATCTATAGTACAAAATCCACTTTATAGATTGTGTTTTGCATGGATTACAGGCATTCCACGTTTTCTATCTCTCTATGATATCCTTTATTGCAGACGAGAAATACGTAACAAAAAGGGAAACTGTAATCTTTCTTTTTTTGATCTAAGGTACGTGAAATTGTAATTTCAGGATTTCCTTGCGTAAAAGTTGGATTATAAATAAACAGAAGTTGAGTAAATTGATCTAGGGACAAAAAGATAAATCTTTTCAAATGATTGGCGACAGAAAAGAGAATAAAGAAAAGGAAACATGCATAAGAAGCGTAGTATAATGAAAAAAATCAAGGCTATTTTTACGGTTTACCTTCGTGTTCAAAAAGTTTGTTTGAATTCTTGATTTATTTGGTCTTTGTTCTAGGTCTGATTATGTGCATCGAGTTTTAACAAGAATTTTTTCATGGCCAAGTACATCCATATACTTATGATCATCAATGGCTGAACATCAGTTTTATATCCAATAAGTTCATTAAGTGTTAAAAAAAGTTGATTCAATTAAAAAAAGATCATTTTCACAGTTGATCCCGTGTGCAGAAAGTTTGACTAATTTTTCGAGGACTGAACACATCCGAATCGACGATAACCGTTGAACGACGTAGTTTTGACAAGTGACGATGGAAACTCCGTCGAGTTTTTCTCGTTGACGTGGGTGCTTCTCTCTAGGGCTTTTAATCCCAAGTCCTGAATATACGATTTTCAAATGTCAAAGTGAAACGCGCTCTTCAGACATCCTCTCAATTCATAATCCACGTCATTTATTATATTTTATTCATTTTACAGGTGGATCACCCAATATACGTGGCGGTGTCAAAAAATTTTCATATTCTGGGTGTCAAAATATTATTACCCATATATATATATATATATATATATATATATATATGTGTGTGTGTGTGTGTGTGTGTGTGTGTGTGTGTGTGTGTGTGTGTGTGCACGCGTGTTTGTGTGTGTATGCGTACTATTGTTAATACCTTGGCAAGTGTACGAGATCGTATCAAGTAACAATAAAACAGTAAGCCCAAATATCGTTTTCCAAGGAACTTTGTGGCCTAAACGTTCATGTGAATTAATTGCATATGACTTGAAAGAATAATAATTTGAGATTGTAATGCAAAGACAAAATTAAACATGCAAATACAAAGATTGAATCAATTAATAGATAATAATATGAATGAATGGAGTTGTTGGGGTTTAATATTTCATCCTAATTCACCCTCCTATATCTACTACTCCTATTATATTCCACTTTATTATCAATGTTCATGCAACTTTCTAAATTACTCTAAACTCGATCCCTCAGCGAAAAGAGCCTATTACCATAATTACTAGTTTAATATTCCTAGTCTCCCTAGCAATTACTAATGCATTAATAACACAAGCTTAAAGCAATTGACCGTCCTACTCCTATCTGTAGGCAGTATTGCATAATCAAGAGAATTCTTCTCAGTTCTAGATTTTCCCGTACATTCCCATCGACAAAATCAAAGATCATGACACTGAATGAGTTAAACAATGCAAGCTTTAAAGTACAGAGAAGAAAACCCAAACTATTGATAGTACAAGTATATGAATAAAATAGGAATTTCAATATAAGAGAGTTTCACAAAGATTATATTGTTCCCCAACAACAAAGGATTTAGTTCACCATTGACATGGTGAAACTATATGAATTTAATGGAAAGAATGAAAGAATAAACCCTAGACTTGGTAGATTGAAGCCTTAGCATCCAAAATTCGCCTCCAAGGAGTGTAGATGGTGTTCTGTCGTCTTTCTCTGTCAAAAGATTACCCTAGAATAGTTCTGAGGGTCTATTTATAAGCTATGAAAAATTACAGAATTTGGCCCAAGCCCAACTACAACACTCAACGCTGGATTTGACCACTAAGCGATAGGTGCGACACTCTACTGGATCGCTCAGCATTGACGCTCAAGCCTCATGCCATAATGAATTAAAGTTCTCAATGCTCAGCGGTGGCGACGTTTCTTCTTTCACCCCCTCAGCATTGGTTCTTAAGCCTTCTACCGTATTGAATTCCACTATGCTGACGCTCAGCGTTGGAATTGGCGTTGAGCGGTAGGAGCGATTCCTCTTTTTGCACCTTTCTTCATCCCTTCTTGAGTCCAACTCCTTCCTACTTCACTCTCATTAAATCCTATCAAAACAATGTAAAATCAAACATAATACCTCTAAAACCAACTTTGACTCTCTTGTGATCTAACTTAAGTGTTTTGCATGATTTTAAACTCATTCTAAGTCATAAAAAGGTGTGTTTTGATATCAATTTCACATATAAAAATAACGGTTTTTAGACCGTTATCAACTATATGAGGTATACCGATCGAAATTAATTGTCATTTATAGACAATTAGCAGGTATTAATAGGTCAGATTGCCTTACACTCTACACATATACGGTATTAATGATTAATTATTGAGTTTGATTGCCTAAAAATATATATTGTGTTAATGGTTAATCATATCTCACTTGAGCGGCAAAGTGTCGTCTGTAGATCAACAACCCATTGGAATAGATTGAGTTCTCAGAGAGGATTGAAGATCAAAAGAGAGCAGAACAAGAAAGGACGACCGATCCTAAAACAAAGAAGGACAATCGAGCCCAGACTAATACAACTGAAACAGTATATATATATATATATATATATATATATATATATATATATTATAGGAACAAAACATTAAAAAACATTAAAAAAAAAATATGTCTAGTTCTTCTTTAATTTAAAAATGTATATATATTTACTCTACCTTCCAACGAGAAACATTTTGATAAAAAAAAATTCAAATTAAATTTATAGTATTTTCAGTTAAACTTTTATTTAAAAAATAATAATTTTATTAAATATTTAAAAAATACTTTTATTTTTTTTAGTATTACGTTATTTGATTTTTGTAGTTAATACTAAGACTTGACTGTCGAAATCAAATCAAGTTGTTCGTTCTTTTCTTAATTTTTTCAGCTTACTAAACCAAAAAGGAAATATGTCAGACAGTGGAAATTAACTGCGAAATCAAACAAAACAATACTTAAATGAAAATATAATATATTTTAAGTATTCAATAAAGTAAATGCTTTTAATAAAAATTAATTAAAAATATTTACTTTATAAGTTATTTAAAATTTAATTAATCGTGAAATTAATCCATTTCTGAATTAGAAAATGTAATAGTTATTTATTTATTATATTTATATCTCATTTTCTTCCTATCTCTTTTCATGGGCATATTTATAATTTTTTTCATCCTTCTCTTTAAAAAATAAATAAATAAAGGCTTAATACCTCCCTTAGTCCTCGTATTTGTGTGAAAATCTCAGTTCGGTCCTCAAGTTTTGAACTGTCTCAATTTGGTCATAATTTTTGTAAAAATGCACACATTTTACCC
>NC_028354.1:1625626-1658871 GCF_000741045.1 Vigna radiata var. radiata
TTAGCTGACGTGGCATGCTGACGTGTTGGCTTAATCCCTTCTTGGTCCTCGTATTTGTGTGAAAATCTCAGTTCGGTCCTCAAGTTTTGAACTGTTTCAATTGGGTCATAATTTTTGTAAAAATGCACACATTTTACCCCAATCGTTAACCGATCTCAAACTGCGTTAAGTTTAGCTGACGTGGTTGACGTGTATTATTTAGTTATATGAATTATTTTTTAAAATGAGCAGTATTTCACGTGGCACAATGCCTATTATTTAGTTTATTTGAATTAGGGATTTGATTCATCTCTCTGAGAATCAGGGATTTTACACAGATTATCTCGTCGGCTCAAAAAATTAAGTCACCGGAAAATACGAGGATCGAATTTTTTAAAATAAACACACATTTTACTCCAACCGTTAACCGATCTCAAAACTTGAGGACCGAATTGAGATTTTCACACAAATACGAAAACCAAAAAAGGTATTAAGCCATAAATAAATAAACTCCTCCAACATCATTCTAGAAGCGTGTAGAAATAGAAAACCCTCCAAAGTAATTTTACAACTGCTTCCAAATTCATTAAAACCATTCCTACAATAATCAAACTCCTACAAAAATAATTGAGGTGGGGCAGCAACAAAAGTCTTCCTCATGTTTCCATTATTCTTATGTCATTATTGTTTCAAGGAAAAACACTGATAATATTTCTATTAAGTAGAGTTTTTAGCAAAAAAAAAAAAATACTAGTCTAATTTAGTTTCACAAACTTTGTTTACTTAAATTCAGCAAAATGAATTATATAATTTGTTAATATTAAAAAGTATATATTTATGAAATTCATACTAAAATACTATTTTTTATTGATATAAATACTATTCATATTAAGATACTATTTGAACAGACAGGATACAGGTTTTATATTTGTGAAACCCTTTGGTAGAATGATTTCATTATCAACGTAATTAAATTATGGTAATGTCAGATCAACGACCACTTCTCCCACAATTCTCCCAAAGGAATTTCAGAAGGAAAGAAAGCTGAAAATATCTTAAAACATTAACTAACTTTATATTATAAATTTAAGTACTTAATTTTAAATAATGAATTAAGAGTTTATTATATAAAGTTTAAATTTTATTTTTTCAAACATTATATAAGTAAAAATATAGAGCTGGCATATCTTTAATTTAAATATTTGATTTTCAAAATTATATAAATATTTTGTTTCTTGAACTATGTCGTTTCATTATTTATTTGATAATCACTTTTATTTTTATTTTTTTACTTTTAAATTTTACATAATTCTAAAAATACTCCTTCAAGTTAATAGGCTATATTGTTATAATCTGTTTGAATGAATTTATTTCTTATTATTTATTACTTATCCACGCGAAATTTTCTTCACTTGTAATTTCAATATTTTAGAGTGCATGTATTAGAAACTCATTTGCATCACAATAAATGGGCATTCATAGTTTTAAATAGGTTTAAATCTGTTTTTGTCCTTAAAATTGAATTTCTAATGTTCAGTTTAGTCCGTTTTTAAAAATGTCAACTTTTATTTTTTATGATATGAAAAACGTATCAAATCAATCAAAACATATCATAGGAACTAAAAGTTCATATTTTTAAAAATGAAGACTAAACTGAATATCAAAACTTAACTTAAAGAAAAAAAAACATTTAAACCTTTTGAATATATAACATAGAAATGATATCTTTGTAAATTGTTCACTCACAACGATGATTTTCAACCAATAGTCAAACATTAACTCCTTTCATGAACATTGTCCCTTCAGCACAAACATTAAAAAAGAAAAAGTTATTTTATATATTATAAAGATTTTTCATTTTTCCTATTCATGACAACTACAGCAATATTGCACTAAAATTTAAAAAATGTGAAGCAAAGGGGTTAGTGATCACTTTGATTGGGTAATTATAGAGAAGCACTTAAGGTCTTGGTGAGCATTATTTTGAAAATTATAATACATAATCATTATCCATATGAACCAACTTGTGACAAAAGTAATGCTGCTATTATTTTTTTTTTTTAAACTATGCATGATTGCCTTGAATGAAAGAGATCCCAGCTGTGATAACCACTATTGAAAGAGAATATCTTTTAGAACGAAAGCACGATAAAGAGGCTATTTTGCTTAAATTGGAGAAAGAGACCCATTCAATTGCTTCTGACAGAACACTCCAATAAATTATGTTGAAGAAATAAACAAGATTTCGTATATTTTGAAATCCTCTTCCGAAAATTTCAACAAAATATTATTCAGGAAAATTTCCAAAATAAGTAATCTACAATTTTTTATAAAAAGTAAAATAGTTATGCGGGGTGCGGGAAGAAAAAGCCTATGTAGTTATGTGACTCGAGGAATGTTGATTTTTCAACATAGGAGCTTCTGCTTCATGCACCCAATCATTTTCTTCCTGCACCAAATCATTTTATTTAATTTCTGTGTTCTCCTTTAGTTTTATTGGAAAGTTGTCTACGAAGATGTGAAATGGAGTTTGATGGAGGAGCTCTATTGTTGGCTGTGTTTTGACGTTGAGATGCAGTAAGGATTAGTGTTGGTGATTTAAAGAGGGTGCTAGAAGAAATAAAGATAGGTACAGGAAGCAATACCCCGTTCATTTATGTGGGTTTGTAGATAAGGTTTCATTTTATATGACTATTTCTAAAACTTACTTTTTCGGCTCGGTCCATGGGTTAGCACATGAATTTGGATTTGTTAATCAATTAAAAATTAATAATTGCATCCTTTACTAATAACAAAAGGTTTAAAATTTGGTAGGTTCTTATTTTTGTCTAAAATCTCAAATAAGTCATCTTTTTCGACGTCTCAATTGGGTATTTATTTTTGTAAAATTGAATAAAATAGAGACTTGTCGTCAAATTGAACAAAAGTCGTTTAGAAGACCCTGACGTGGCATGCTAACAGTATACTTTTAATTGACGTGACAATAAAATCCTGATTGTGAAGTAAAAACCTGGTGGTCAGCTTGGTGGTCGGCTACTCAGTCTGGTGGTCGACCATTCAACCTGATGGTCGGCCATTCGATTTGGTAGTCGGCCATTCGGTCTGGTGGTCGACCACTAAGCCTAGTGGTCGGCCACTTAATTAGGTGCTCGGCCTGGTGGTCGACCACTCGATTTGGTGGTCAGTCGGCCTGGTGGGTGGTCGGCCTGGTGGTCAGCCTGGTGATCGCCCACTTGGTCAGTCTAGTAGGTAGTCGGCCTGGAGGTGCTAGTTCAATGAAGATTTATGAGAATTGGTATATGAGAAGCCAATTCAATGAAGATTTATGACTTGTTATAGCAATAGCATTTGACTTGTTTAGTAGTTTACTATCCCTGGAATGCTATGAGAATTGGTATATAAGTGTTCTCATTACTTAAGCTTTTGAAGAATCCTTTGTGTATCATATGGTCTCTTGGCACTACTAGGCCGACCGACCACCAGGCTGACCACTAAACCGAGTGGCCGACCACCAGGTTTTTACTTCACAATTAGGTTTTTACTCCCATGTCAATTAAAAATATATTATCAGCATGCCACGTCAGGGCCTCCTAAACGGCGTTTGTCCAATTTGACGGCAAGCCTCTATTTGATTTAATTTTACAAAAATAAGGACCTAATTGAGACGCCGAAAAAGAACGAGGATCTATTTGAAATTTTGGATGAAAATAAGGACCTATCGAAACATTAAACCTAACAAAAAATATCAAAAATACCCTTCTCGTTGACCAATGCTTCCTATGTTGCCGCCAATAACAACTCCCTTTGTCATAATCTTTGCATTCTTTGAGAAAAGGAAGAGTAAGGATGATGATAAATTGGATTTTTCAAAATTTAATTTATACCCAATTTTGGTCCAACAAAATAGTTCGAATTTAGATTGAACTTATTTTGTCAATTAAATTAAATTTAGTGATATCGACACAATAGTACTAACTATTAGATCTATTAGACATGGGTTTGACCAACTTGACTAGATTTGAACTTAGACTATCTCGGTTCATCTTCGGCCTGAATCAGTTAGGCTCAACTCTAGGCCTAAGCTGACATAAGTTTATCCTTCAGTCTGAGTTGACTTGTCTTGACCTTCAACTTGGTTTGAGGCAACTCAAATCTTCAACTTACGCCTATTGACTCAGACCAACTTAACTCAACCCTTGGTTTGGGATAACTTGGCATTACCTTCAAACAAAACTGACTTAACTCTATCCTTTGACCTAGACTAGCTCAACTTGATCTTAGAATTGGCTGGACTCGACATATCCGTGCTAGACTATGTTTAACTTTCGACCCAAGTTGACTAGGCTCAAATTTGGGGTCAGGTTGACTTGGCTCTATCCTTTAGACTATGTTGACTCGACTTAACCTTGAGCTTTGGCCGATTCGTCTCAACCTTGAGTTTTGGTCGATTCATCTCAACCTTTCCAACTCATCAATATTTGGTTTGAATCAAATCAACTTAATCATTCTACCTAAACCTTCTGGGTTTGACCTTCGATTTGAGTCATTTGGTTGAGCATTCAACTCGAGTTGGATTGACATGACCTTCGATTTGGATAAATTCAACTCTTCAACTCGAGTCAACTTGATTCTTTAGCACGAGTTGACTTGATTTTCCGACTTCAGTTATCTCGAGTCAACCTTAGACCTAAGATGAATCTGCTATATCCTAGACCTTTGATCAAAACTAAACTCATTGATTTGGCTAATTGGGTTTGTTAACACTCTAGCAAGTGTACCAGATCGTATCAAGTAATAATAAAATGGTAAGTCCGAGTATCGTTTTCCCAAGAGACTCATGGCACTAAACTGTTGTGCTTTTGCTTAACCAATCAAGACTATAAAAACAATATTTTGGGATTTTTGAATATTAAGTACAGAAAAATAAACATGGATGCAGTTTGATCAATTGAGGTTAAACATAAAATTGGATGGATGTATGAAGATTAGAATATGAGATGAATATGTTATTGAGGTTAGATTTCACCTAATCACTTTCATGCATATAAGAATTCCTCTTCTTCATTAATGTTAATGCCACTCTCTAAAACACTTAATACCGCTGTCACCGGTAAGAAAGCCTATCCTTAACTACAAGTTCATACAATTCCTAGCATCCCTAATAATTAATTCTNAAGCATAGGAGTGTGTATGCAACCAATCCTCATATTACCACATATTCCTATGTATAGGAAATACTACCTTTGGGAGAATTTCCCCAGTTCTAGATTTCCCCGTATGTCCCGTATCGACAAAATCAAGGATCATACCACCGAATGAGTTCAACGATGTATGCATTAGGCAAAGAGGAAAACTCTAACAATTAATGAAGTAAGCATATATCAATAAAAAAAATTGATTCAAATACAAGAGAGTTTAGAGGTTACATCTTTCCCCAACAACAAATAAGGTTTAGTTCCCCATTGTCATGGAGAAACTAGGTGAATGGAATGAAAGAATGAAGATAGAAACCCTAAAAAAGAGAAAAGGAGAGTTGTCACCATCTCCAAATCTTCCCCCAAAGGGGTGAACAGTGTGTTTCTGTGTCTAAGCCATCAAAAGATATAAACCCTAAGACTTTCTGGCCTTTAAATAGGGCATAAAAATAACAAAAAACAAGTCCAAGCCCAAACAGATCATAAAAATAACACAAAACAGGTCCAGGCCCGCGTCCAAACAGCTCAGCGCTAAAAAACGACGCTCAGCGATTTGCCAAAAAACCGCTCAGCGCCCAAAACCACCGCTCAACGCTCTGGTCAACTGGTTGACTTTTCTGGTTGACTGGTTGACTTTTCTGGTTGGCTGTTAACTTTTCTGCATTATATTTGACTTTTCTGCACTGCAACCCTTGGTACTTCAACCTTTCTTTTAATTCATTCCAAAAACCTACAAAATCAAGAGAATTTAATGACAAAATCATAAAACATGTCCTCAACTCTTTTATTCACAAAACTAAAGAAAAATCATGAGTCAAAGAAAGTTTCTAAGTCAACAAGGGTGCATTTGATATCAAAATTAAGTATGAAAATAACGGTTTTTCAACCGCTATTAAGGTTCAACTTCATCTTGTGCCAACCAACTCAAGACCTAGTCTTGTTAGAAAAAGTGGTAACAAAGAGCATGAACGAAAGATATGAAGTATTATTATGTATATTTACAAAAGGTTCACCAAAGGCATAAATAGAACCCGTGCATGTACCATGTACAAAAGATATAATAGAAAACTATATATGTTAAAGAGCCCCTTTAAACTTTGGGGATTTGACCAAGGTCAAAGACTTGAAATTTATCTCGAAAAGTGATAAAAGCATTATCGAAGAAAAACTTAATGAGTGCATCGGTAATTTGGAAATGCGCTGGTATGTGATGAACAAAAAATTCTTTCTTTTAGACTTTGTCACATATGTAATGTAGATCAAGCTCAAAGTGTTTGGTCTGAGAGTGCAAGATGGGGTAATCAGTGATGAACACAACGATGAGGTTGTTTGAGTGAATGATAGGAGGTGAAATTAGGAAACAAAGGTCTTTATAAGAGAGAGGACCCAAGAGGGATAACTGGTGATAGAAGTTATGCTTCTATATTTTGCTTCAGTTTGGGAGTCAGTCGGAAAGTGCATTTCTTCGCTGTGCCATATCCGTGTTGTATAGCATATTAGGAAACCATCACATATAAGATGTTCTTTAATTTGGGTTGCGTTCAACTTTCTCCTATTCAAACAGTTCACACAAGGACATCTAAACTTCACTTCATCATCACTTCTCCCCTCATTACGTTGCGCAAATTGTATAAATTCCTCTACACCTCTCTCGTACTCAGCACTAATGCATGGTAAATTAATCCAATTTCGATCCATTCCTAAATATTACATAAAAAGATAAGGTATTGAAAATCAAACTTGCAATTTCATATATACCATTCAAACATTAATTTCACCTAGTGATTACTCAAATATTATAAGGTTTAGGAACTATATTAAGGATTAAATTCTAATAATTCTAATAATAATTTTTATTATGCAAATTCTAATAATTCTAAATTTTTTGTGTTTAAATTTTCTATGTCTACATATTTTCTATGTCTACGTTACCAAAACAATATTATTATGCAAAAACGAACGAACAAATCATGTTGAAGAAAGCAAAAACGACGAAGGGAATCAAAGGCAATACCTAGAATGGGTGCGGGGAAAAGGAGGGCGCGACAGAGAGGAATGGCACGGCGGAAGTTGATGATTTCCAAGTGGAAGTTGACAATTTTGATCGGTCAAAACTCTTCCCTAGCGTTGAAAATGGCGATTGTACCGAACAAATTTGAGTTTAAACGGTGCAAAACGATTGAAAATAGAAGCAGAATGGCGTCGCCGACAGAGAGTGGTAGCAATGCTCTGAAACTGTTTGCCCGAAGGACACGATACTGTTCCATGTGTTTTATTTTTTTAACCTAGAGGGGAATATGTCGTGGTTCAAAACTTAACCGCGGTAATAAAGGGGAATATGTCGCGGTTCTCCACTTAACTGCGGCCTATTTTCCTTGAAAGAATAAATCAAAATGACATTTTTGAAATTTTTTTCAAACTATATGTCGCGGTTCAGCGCCCAACCGCAGCCTATTCCCTTAATTATTTAAAATTTATTCAGATCAGGGAATAGGTTGTGGTTCCTTTCACAACCGCGGCCTATTCCCTGACGTTCTGAATCCTCCCAACTGCCTCCCAACTTCCATTTGGGTAATGTCAGAGGTTTGCAGGGGGAATAGGTCGCGGTTCTCAAAGCAACTACGACCTATTCCCCCTGCACATTTCTGACATTCCCCCAACGTCAGTACCATAATAAATTGCAGGGAGAATAGGCCGTGGTTGCTCAGAGTAACCGCGGCCTATCCCTCCTACAATTTATTCCCCCTTTTTTACAAAAAATAAATAAATAAAAAAATATTTTTAAAAGGTTTAAGCACACGTGCGACCGTTCGCGTAGGCCTTGTGCTAAAAATTTTTTCCTTTTCTTTTATAAAAAAAAAATAATAAATAAAAATATTTTTAAAATGTTTAAGCACACGTGCGACCGTTCGTGTAGGCCTTGTGCCGAAAACTTTTTCCTTTTCTTTTACAAAAATAATAAAAATATGTTTTAAAGGTTTAAAGCACACGTGCGACCGTTCGCGTAGGCCTTGTGCTAAAAGCCTTTTTCCCTTCTTTTNTCGCGTAGGCCTTGTGCTAAAAGCCTTTTTCCCTTCTTTTTACAAAAATAATAAAAATATGTTTTAAAGGTTTAAAGCACACGTGCGACCGTTCGTGTAGGCCTTGTGCTAAAAACCTTTCTCCTTTTTCGTATAAAAAATACCAAAAAATAAAATCTTCAAAAACTAAAAACATCTTCAAATTAACAATCTTTCTGCTAGAACTACGTGATCCTTGATTCTCCATCAAGAATGGAGATACGTAGGAGCAAGGCTAATCCTTGTCAGGTTCACTTTCCAAAAATCCAAAAAAATCCAAATCTTTTGCAAACAAATTTTCTCAACGATTTCTCAAACAAAATTTTCAAACAGTTTCGCTAGAACTACGTAACCCTGATTTCTCATTTTAATGAGATACGTAGGAGCAAGGTCAATCCTTGTCGGGCTCAAAAAATATTTCTTTTTTGTTTCTTTAGAATTTTATTTTCAGGGATGATTAAACATTTTGAAAACCACATCTTATTCGCGTATCTAATAAAAGGTACTGCCTTAAGGCAGGCGTTGTAGGGGGCTAATACCTTCCCTACACGTAACCGATTCCCGAACCTAGAATCTGGTTTTTGTAGACCAAGCCTTATCATTTTATGGTTTTTCCGTAGTTTTCCAGAATAAACTATGGTGGTGACTCCGAAACTTTTTTCAAACACATATCTTTTGGATCGTCTTCCCGTCGCGATTCCGGTTGTGACAGTAGGAGTTGCCTTCAATAACAATTGCTCCTTCTCTCTATTTTCTTGCTCTTTCTTCTTTTCTTCTTCTCGCCTCTCTCTTTCTCTTCTTATCTCTTCTTTTATCTCTTCTTCTTTTCTCTCTTGCTCTCTTCTTTTAATCTCTCTTTCTTTTTTCTCTTCTTCTTCTCTCTTTTCTTCTTCTCTCTTCTCTTCTCCTCTCTTCCCTATCTTCCTCTTCTTTTCTCTCTATCTCTCTTTCTCTTTTCTTTTCCTTGATCACTTTAAGTTTATGCCCAAATTCTAATTCTCTCCTAAGAAACCCATGATCACTTAAACTCTTAAGAAACATTTTTCCATCTTCAATGCAATCTCTAATTAATTCTAGTTTCTTTTAATGTTTGAAGGCACAAACTTTCTTCTCATGCAAGCTTTTAAATCACACCAATCACGAATGGGAGACTTTCTACCTTTCCTAACATAATATTGTCTTTCATCTCACCACTTACTTGCATGTCCTTCTAACTTAGAGAGATAAATACTAAGGACATAAGATTCACTCTCTCTATAAAACCAAGGATTTATTTTTTCAACTTCTTTTTCCCAAGCTAGGTATGTTAACGCACTTATGTCTTTACCAAAGAATGGAATATTCTTAGCTTGTTTAAACATTTCATCAACATTATCTAGACTAGACAACCTATATGAACGAGAAGACCTGTATGAATTATAACAAGACATATTTGCTTTTAAAAGTTTTCTTAATCTAAAGGATTAAAAGTTTCACTTTTAGACAAATCCCAGGTAAGAGAGGTGAGTCATGAAGACTGCTTAAATACCAAGTCTTACCTTAGCCAGAAATGTCTTAAGCTACTAGCTAATTCTCCTCTAAAATAAAATCACCTTTAAAATCAAAGGACTCAACTTACAAGCAAACACACAATTGGCGGACTCTTAAACGAACTCTAATGACCCCTACGCCCCTAGGCGAAACACAAATCAAATCAATATTAAAGTCTACTCCTATGGTGAGGCTTGTAGCTTTGGCTAACAAGACACACTCACCAGTCTAAGCTATGCTAAAATTGAAACAAGTAAAGTTGACAAGAGTTGTAAAGAACACCAAGGACTCTTCCCATCCAATTGGACTTTCAATGGCCTTTTACAAATAAAAGGAAACTAACACAAAATCCTATTACAAAATGCACAACACTAGTGTTGCTGTCACATTCTGTTTTCATTCAATTCCAAGTGTTGGACAAATTTTTGGACAACTTTGAAGTCTTCTAGCTTTTTGGATTCAACTTTCCCTTCTCGGTTTTTTTGCTACAGCTTAGAAGGTTCTCCTTTGTTTTGCAGAACTTTGTTCTCGGCTTGGTGCTGTCATGGTACTATTTTCCCAATCTGATAGTAAAAATCAGCGTGTGCACACGAGCAGGGAAGCAATCTACAATCTGTAAAGTTGCTTATCTTCAGCTTTTCCAGAGCAATTTTGCACAAATAGATCACACCCAAAAATCTAGCAAAGACTCCAGGACTATCACTTAACCAATCAAGAGATAACTCGTAAGTTCAATTGCATTTAAACTTCGTGAGATAACTCTTAAACCACACTAGTCAAACAGTATTTTGATAAAATCTGATGAAATTTGAACTTGTCTAGCTTTACACATTCAAATCAAAACCCAAATGATTAAAACAAAATCAGTTTACTCAATTTTGTTCCAAAAATCAATTTGACCATGTGAGTTACTATCAAATCTGTAAAATGCACAAATTTGGTTATGCTAGAAGACTCAATTTCAGAATCTGGAGTATGTGCAATGAATGAAACCTTTTTAGAACTGAAATGATGCAATGATGAAGTTGGTCTATCAATTAGAATGAGAACTGAACAGATGCATCAATTTATTTCTTGGACAAAAGATAGTAAAAGAATTCTGCGTGAATTTGTTGCAGTCAATCAAGGATCACAGTTGCTGAAAAGGTAAGTTTTCAATTTGGCAGCACGGATCTGTATCAAGCAAGCTGCCGTGGCAGCATTTTTGTGCATTCCTGCAGACAAAATTCTGCAGCACCGAGAGCCACAACCCTTGTGATTTCCATCAGTTCTCCACTTCCTAGGAGGCTACCAATGATGGAGGACCTCTGGCCAGACCAATCTCGTTCGTAATCACCTCAAACAGTTCATAATTCAAATGAGAAATTAATGGAATCAACAATTCAGCTGCACAGATTTGCTTCAGAAAAATTACTGCACTACAACACCTTTTATCAAACAGGTGGTAGGCAAGAAAGCCAAAAACGACTGTAAAGCAAGAAGAATGATATTCAAACACGAAGGCACAACAAAAGGATCCTAAAAAATGCTCTAGAGTAGATTGAGAAAGCAATAAAACAGTTACAAGTCGCAATGAAGTTCAAATCAGTGATGCTATGTAACTGCTATAATCTGTTTGTGAAAATGCCTGAATGAAAACAGTTTTTGATGCACTAAAGTAACCAATTTTACTTGCACTGGTCAATCAGCTTTTTGATGATCTTTGCACTGTTTTATTGGTTAAATCTATACTTTTCTTTTGAATACACTTTGACCAAGCTTTTGCTACAATTTTATGGTATCATGATGCACCAAGCAATTTAGATTTTCATTGTCAAGATTATGCAGCTTGCACTCAACAAATAAAGCTAATTCTGGTGGTTTGGCTAGTGAAATATATAAGAACTGACTTTTAGTGTAATTTCTCTGCATAACCAATTTTAAATGATCAAATTAAACTTGCTGCAACTGACTTTTAAAGCAAAACACATCCAGTGCGGAATGAAGTAGTATGACTCGATTATGCAGCAGATTTATGGTATTTTTCACAACTCAACCAACCAGAATTTGCTACAATGAATCAAATGACCTTTGGACCAACATTTGCATCCATATTCATCATTTAAAACTTGAGGAAAGCATTGAAAACAATGTTAAAGATGTCCAACAATGATCTACTACTGAACCAGATTGAAAACACCACAAAAATGAAAATCAAAGGCTAGTAGTTCGGTCAATCTGCAGATTAATCAATATATGAGACTTCAAATGATGTTATCCAATATTTTACAGCATCATTTCAGTGCTAGCACGGTATACATCATGAATTATCTCAAGGAAACACTTAGCACAGAATCAAAAGTTGCTTAATCAAGTAAAATGACAGCAACGAAGAAGAAAATTCACAGTCTACACCAGAATTCAATTTCAGAATTGGAATGAACAACACAAATCATGCACTTGAGCTCCTCATAGAGATTGTCATAGCTCTTTTAATTGTGCAGAAAATGTTGAATTCATTCAATTAAACAGTGGCAGATCACACGGTTTAAACAAACCAGAATTCATGAACAAAAAAAATGGAAGTTAGACATGACAACACATAACTGAAATTGATGCTCAAAATAAAATGACTCAAGCAATGGATTGACCGATTAAAATGAAGAACTACACTCAAGGATAGGCTAGCACTGATAACGGTTGAAAAACCGTTATTTTCACACTTAATTTTGATATTAAATCACACCCTTTATGACTTAGAATTAACTTGAAATCATGCATTTTTCTTAAGTTAGAGAACAAGAGAGTCAAAGTTGGTTTTCTTGGTTTTATTCTTGGTTTCCCTTGATTTTGTAGGTTTTTCGAATGAATTGAAAGAAAGGTTGAAGTATCAAAGAGTTGCAGTGCAGAAAAGTCAACCAGAATGCAGAAAAGTCAACCAGTCAATCAGAAAAATCAACCAGTCAACCAGAAAAGTCAACCAGTCAACCAGAAAAATCAACCAGTTAACCAAAATGTTGACCAGAGCGCTGAGCGGCAGTTTTGGGCGCTGAGCGCTAGAATTGACCGCTGAACGTCCGGCGGCTTGGAGCAAACCGCCGAGCGCCGTTTTTGAGCGCTAAGCGCCGGGAACGCGGATCTGGACCTGTTTTCTCCGATTTTTATGATCTGTTTGGGCTTGGACTTGTTTTCTGTTATTTTTATGTTTTATTTAAAAACTGGGACACCCTAGGGTTTGTATTCTTTTGGCAAGCAGAGAAGTCTAGAGCTATTCTACACTCCTTGGAGAAGGTTTCTTGGATGCTCAGGCTCCAATTTATCAAATCTAGGGTTTACTCTTTCACTCTTTCATTTAATTCCATATAGTTTCACCATATCCATGGTGAACTAAACCCTTTGTTGTTGGAGAACAATGTAATCTTTTGAAACTCTCTTATATTGAAATTCTTGTTTTATTCATATGCTTGCATGTGCTTATATTATCAATTGTTGGGTTTCTTATCTATGCTTAAAGCTTTTATCGTTTAACTCATTTGATATAAAGATATTTGCCTTTGTCGATACAGGGACGTACAGGGAAGTCATGAACTGATAGGAAATTCCTTGATTAAGTAATACTGCCTAGGGATAGGGGTAGGACGATCAATTGTATTTTGCTTCTGTGATATAATGCATTGCTAATTACTTGGGGAGACTAGGGATAGTAAGCTAGTAACTAGTAATAGGCTCTTTTCGCCAAGGGATCGGGTTTAGGGTAGACTAAGAAAGTTTGCATGACAATTAGATAATAAAGCGAATTTAATAAGAAGAGTAGATATAAGAGAGCGGATAAGATGAAATTGTAAACCCCAACAACTCCATTCATCCATATTTTTTCCTTGCCAATTGAATCACTTGCATGTGCATGTTTATTTTCGTTCTTTGCATTCAACCACAAGTTTATTTCTTTATAAGTTTTATAAGATCAATTTACATGAAAGATAAGGCCTAAGAGTCCTTTGGGAGACAATACTCGGACTTACCATTTATATATTACTTGATAACGATCTGGTACACTTGCCAGAGACCTAACAAGCATGCAAGAATACACAAAACCAGAACCTACTGAAAGAAGAATTGAATGAAACATTACTAGACACTTTAACAAAACAGAGAACGAAACTATGATAGTGAAAGAAAATGGAAAGATGACTTAGCTCACGGTTGCCTCTTGAACCTTGCTCTGAATACCACTTGATAGCTCCATCCTTGGTGCTATGTTCAGATCTGTGAGCTTCAAATGCAGAGAACACTGGCAGCGAAAATAAACGGTAGATGAAATGGAGTTATGCAGCGGAAGAATTTGTAAATTAAACTGTGAGGTGCGTGTTGTGCTTTGATGATTTGGAACTAGCTCAGACGGGCTTCATCAATGGAAGGAAGCTAGAGGGGAAATGGTGGAAAACAAAGGAAATGTGACCTTCGATGGGAGAAAAGAGCTGGAAAATGCATCAGCAGAGTTTTCTCTCCTATATCAAAAGGTCCCTTTACATGCTGATGCAAAGAAAATTTATAATAACTTTCCTAAGCTATGCACGATGGTGATTGAAGATGAGCAATGCAGATCTGTAGCCACGTGGCAGTGGTGTGGAAAGTGTGAAGCTCTTCTAGAAACAGCAATGGAACGTGTGTTGAAAGGCCTTCGGTCGCACAAAAGTCAACAAACCTTAAATTTCCCCACTAATGTAATGTAGGGGTCAACCAAGGATCAATCCGTGGACTTGATACTTATCAAGTTTAGAAACTGTAGAATTAAGCCTAAATACTTATTTACTAAAAACTAGGTGGGGAGAAAATTGTAAAACTGAAATTTAAAATATAAAACTATCTAATAATGCATGTATTACTAAAACTAATCAATGAATGCAAGATACTGTGATGAAAACAGAAACAATGTAAAGAATAGAGATGCACTAATAAGAAAGAATTTTAATGAATGATGCATGAATGAGTAAATGAAAAGAAAGGAAAATGACTTTTATCCTAAAAACAATAGAAAGAAACTTTAATTGGAAAAACATAGAACCTATAATGAACCAAAATTGCAACTGTGAATGAAGAAAGTAATAGAAATATGGAATTTTAAAAACAACCAAAGAAAACAGAATTTAAATCTAATCCTAATCACATATCAGAAAAGAAATGGTCAAAACTGTAACACAGAATCAAAACCTAACATCTAATATGTACAATCAATTGATGAAAGCAAACTAATCAAGCAGAAATGAAATAGACTAAAACAGATGAAACAGAATAAGGAGCAAAAGAAGACTAAAAACAAGAAACTGAATCATAGAAGTAATTTGTAGGAATCGAAATTAAACGAGCAAGAAACATAAAATCGTGCAAGAAAAATAAAAGAATAGCATTGTATTGAATATTGAAGAACTGAAATACAAAAAAATGTACCCAAGATCACAAAAGGGGAATCTCACAGCCTGTCACCCACGTGAGATCCCTCCGCGAAGTCAGCAGCAAAGAACACTTTATCTACTTCTCTACAAAAGCATTGAAAAGTCTAAACTAAGGCATGGAAAATGAAAATNTGGAGTCTAGAGTGTATAGTGGTGTCTGTCACCCACCACCTGTACATTGTTCATTACAAAAACTTCCTTTTATAGGAAAAGATCGAAAACAGAAAAGAGAAAAAGAGGGGGAAAGGGAGAAGAATCACCAACGGTCTTTGGAAGCTTCTCGAGTATCTTCAACTAACTTCTGCTCTTCAATCGTTGATTCAGCACGTGCTTCTCTTCTGATTCGCTTCCGATTAGCTTCTTGGGCTTTCTTCCTCTGGACTGTGGAGCTCGCATCAATGCTCTGATTCTCCTCCTTGCATGAACCCTAGTTGTTGGGTTCAGAGGATTTGGGACAAAAACCTTCCTCTCACACGAGCAAGCCCTAACTTTTGGGTGCTCTCTTTTTTCCCGAATGTGCGTTGCTCGCGCCTTTTGCAAATGAGAATTAAGCTAGGAGACCCCTAAGGCATCAGCAATGCAAAACGCTGCGTCACACTTAAGCCCAATGTAGGCAGCGGCCCAACTCTTGCAATTAGCCCAATTTATGGCAGCAGCACCACTTCAACGTAATTGTTCAATTGATTCAGCAACATATCCCAAGTGAGGGCTTCTCCAAAACGCCAAAAATTCAGCAGCAGCGGCCCAATTCAGCCAAGTTCAATTTTTTTTTTTGCAAACATTAACATCTCAATTTAAAAAGAATAAACTGGTAAAAAAATATGAAAAATAAAGCCTAAAAAGAATTGAAATTTTATTTTTAATTTTCTGAATATTTTTTTCTAAGATAAAATTCCTAATTATTAAGAAAAACTATTTTATTTAACTAAAAATGGAAAATTAACACTATTTTAACAAAAGCTCTAAAATTAAGAAAATATGCTAAACTAACCTAATTCTAGAAAATTAGAAACAAAAACAAACTAAAATTAACTTCTAAACACAAGAAAAGAGGGAAAATTGAGAGTTATTAACGTGCGTGGTCGTGAGTAGCAAGTGTATTAGCAGAAGATGTGTGACAGTGTGAAACATGTGAATTCTTCTTGGGGAAGCTCCATATTTGATAAATTCACCCCCCTTCCTTTGTCGAAATGTCTTTTTTTACCCTTCTCCTTGGGTTGGGTTGTTGGACTTTAGTTATTGGGCTTGGACCCAAGTCCATTGTGTCCTAGCCTTATTGAACCCTACAAAATAACATATAAACATATTAGAATAGAATCCTTCTAAGACTTAGAGAAAGAAAATCAAGAAAGAGCTTTTAAAGTCCTTCTTCACTTTCCTTTCTTAGCCTTAACTTTAGTTGATACTCCTTTGAATGAAATGCTCTCAATGGGTTTCCATCAAAATATTAATTAAGACCTATCTAAGAGTTAAAATCAATACAACTAGCTTCCCATACATGTTTGACGATCAGATGACTCTAAAGACTCCAGAATCTCTCCTACAACTCCAAGAACTCTATTTGTTCTTACAAAGCACAACAACTTTATCAAGGCATACACTTAATACCATTGATTAACCGATAGTTTTGGAGAAAACCCATACCTCATATTAGAGAGGAAACACATATACATACAAAACACCTAAATCAAGAAAAAAAGTATAAATCAACTTACTCTTGAACAAAAATTGATTGATTAGAAATGAAAGTCTCACTTCAAAAATTCTTCAAACGGTCTCTGATATTCAAATAAATGAGTAGAGGATTAGATATTTTAGAAAGAATATAGAGAAATCTTAAAAGAAAGAGTTTTAAAATGATTAAACTTTTTATATAATGAAACTCTTAGAAAATTCTATATACTTTTAATATTTTTAAATTAAAATAATGGAATATCATCATTCAAAACAAATCTAAGAGTGGATTTTCCAAGGTTAAGGTTATATATATAAGCAAAATATATTATAATACTACATTGCGCACTTAGAATAGTCATTTTTACTATTTTTTTTCTAACACAAATAATTAATTAATGTCATACAATCTTTTAATTTTAGAATGGTACTTTTTTTAGTTTGTCTCTTTATAAAATATTTTTTTTTAATTTTATTTCTTTAAAATTTCAAATCCTTTCTTTTAATACCTTAATATTCATTTTAAGATAAATAAATAACTTTATAGATTTTAAAAATTTCTTAGAACATCTCATGTAAGCAATATATTATAACACTAGTTTGTCCACTTAGAATAGTCACTTTACTATTTGTTTTCTAGCACATAAATAATTAATTAATGTCATACAATCTTTTAATTTTAGATTTGTTCCTTTTCTACAGCAATCAAAATCAAACTTATTCATTTTTCTTAATAAAAATATATTTAAAACTTCCTTTTAAGTTTAATAGATTTTAAATCTAACTCAATTTTACAAAATAAAATTATAAAATGAGGTTTGCATTATATATATACACTCTAAATTGATTTTATTTCCGATCAATGTAGAACTTTCAACACATTTTCTTACAATGAGGTGTATACATCTTATGCGTGAAGGATGAGATTAGACATTAATAAGTAAAATGATATATTCAACAAATACAAATTTCACTAAGATATTTATCTAATACCATCTTAGTAATCAAATATATGTAATATTATTATTACATTAGAAAAGCTTGATTAAATGTACTACAAACAAGTATATAAATAATCATGTATAAGAGGAAAACAAAAATAAACATAACATAGCAAAATCAATTACAAATATATAACCCTTATAACAAAATTCAGTGTCCAAAAAAATCTATATTAATAATATGCTAATACCAAATTCAATTTTCGAAAAATCAATGTTAATAGTTTCAGTTATAACGTGTTTATAATAGAAAAAAAAATTGCAATAGTGATGTGAATTTTATTATTCTCGTATTAACCTGAGCTTTCTTAGTAAAACATGACTTATATATGTTTTAGTAAGAAATTCAGTGTCCAAAGAATCTATACTAATATTATGTTAATACTAAAAAATCAATGTTAATAATTTCAGTTATAACGTATTTATAACAGAAAAAAAAAAAAGAGAATTGCAAAGTGATGTGAATTTTATTATTAACCTCAACTTTCTTACTGAAACATGACTTATATATGTTCTCAAGAATAAGAATAAAAAGGTTTTTAAATTGTTTTTCAGAGTAATATGCTTAATTTTCAATATTTAGTTGAGAGTGGATTGTATGTTTGTGTTGTTATCTTCAGTGATTTTAATGAAAAAAAAAAAAAAAGACTTTGTTATATATTATGTCATCTAAAGGAGACGTGTTTCATATAAAATAAAATATTTATGGTTCAGTAAATATTGTTATACGAAAAATACTCATATTTTTCGGATTATAGGAAACGTTCATAAATAGAATATTACTAACACACTATTCAACTGTTTAAAAGAGTTCATTAGAGAAAATATACATTAGGATATATAGTAGAAATAGTGTAAATAAAAAAACTAATAATTCTACAAATAAAATTATACTGGATAATGTATATATAATGTTTTGCTGTAAAAATAATAATCATGTTTTAATGTTTAATTACTTAATTCATCAATAATAAGAAATTTGATTGATCTAATAGTAATAAACTTTTCTAAATTTATATTGTTACTGAAACTAGTTATTCTTCCTCACCATTAACATTACCCTCTTTAATCTTTGTGAATAAATTATTATATACTTTTAGTTTCTATGCAAAATTAAAATTTTTATTTATTTTTAAAATTTTGATATATTTTAGGTTTTAAACATTAAAAATAAATATAAAATGAATTGATAAAATTATTTTAATCTAATAAATTTATTTTTCTTACATATTAAATATGTTTCTTTAACATTAAAATGAAAACGTATAAAACTGTATAAATAATTCAAATATTAATATTTGATAAATAAATGATTTTAACGTAATTGAATTAAAATGATTATATTAATTTATCTTTAAAATTTTAAGAATGTATTAAAGTTTTGAATACTAACAAATTCTAATTTCATACATACTAAAAATTTTAATCCATAAATTATTATAAATACTTTAATTTAAGCACGGAGAGAGGGAAAACATGAGAAAAAGTATTAAAAGGTGAAAATTTTGAATGAAAAAGAAAGCATGAAATGCATCGAACACAAAGAAACAAAATTGATAAATTACCCTTTTAATACACTGCATTTTGTTCATGTACAGATCAAGTTGTTTAATGAGGAATGAAAAGTTATATCTATTAATCAGAGTGGAAAATACAAATTAACTTATAAATCAGAGAGAAAAAAATGTTTTTTTACCCAATATTTTGAATTTCTTCTTAAATGAAATGTTTTGTTTTTTATTCTAGCCCAACATTTTAAATTTTCTTACAGTGGAATTTATTCAATGAAATTGAAGTATGAAAGTTTTGAAATTTAAGCGCCATGAAAGTGAGAAGCAACTTTATTTTACTCACAAGATGCTTATGAAGCAATAAAAAGGCTTTATTCCTGTTTCTTTATTTTTTTCTCTTTTTCTCTTTATCTTTTCCACTATTCTTCTGTCACTTTGTTTCCTGCCAAAATACAAAAAACGTACTATACACATATCACCCGCAAAGAGAGAGGGGTCCCTACTCACCTCTTTGTCACGTAGTAATTGACTCTTGTCACAAACTTCGATATAAAGAACTTTCCAGAAACAATTTCTCATCTTTCTCCTTAATTGCTAGAATTTTTATTATTTAAGGTAACATAGTAAAATAACGTTAACTAAATCACATTGAGAATGTTACGTGGCAAATATTGAATTGTTCCAATGTGCCATAATCAGTAATGAAGTAGTTGTTTTCTCCGTGATGTCTGTTTATTATGCACCAAAAGGTAATAACTATGTTTGTGAATTAAATAATAGACATACAATTTTGAAAAAACAAATGAAAGAGTGAATAGAGAAAGTGAAAGTGATGTATCTGATTTTTTGCGTTGTTGGTAATCTTTAACTTTTGCAATCTCAAATCTTGAATTTCTCGTTTAACACCTAGAGACGCAACTGTGAGGGGAGGTTCGTTTTCTTCGCAGTGAAAGTGCCAGGATCTTTCCTCGTGGACCACAATCGAAAGTTCAAATGTGTGGTACACGTTTTGGGCGGTTGAGAAAACATAGAAACAAGCTAGAAATTTAGCCTTTGCCAGAAGGAAACGAATTTCTGAAACATAGAAGATCATGTTTTTCAAGGTTGTAACAATGGTGTTTGTGCTGGCAACAACAGTGGCTGGTGAAGATTCCGTGAGTTTCGCCTATAATGGGTTCCGGTCATCACCTCATTTGTATCTTGACGGCGGTGCTGAGTTCACCTCCGGTGGCATGCTTAAACTCACCAACCACACCAGGCAACAAAAGGGTCATGCTTTCTTCCCAAGTCCAATAGACTTCAAGAACACCTCAAATGGAAGTGCGTCTTCTTTCTCCACCTCCTTTGTGTTTGCCATAAGTTCTGAGTATCCGAATTTGAGTGGTCATGGGATTGTTTTTGTGGTCTCTCCAACAAAAGGGCTTCCAAATTCTCTGCCAAGCCAGTACCTTGGCCTGTTTGATGACATCAATAATGGCAACACCAGCAACCATGTTTTTGGAGTGGAGCTTGATACCATTCAGAACACTGAATTTGGTGATATCAATGACAACCATGTTGGAATTGATGTCAACGAATTGAAGTCCGTTAAGTCAGCCCCTGCAGGATATTACAGTGACGGGGAGGTTAAGAATTTGAGTCTCATCAGTGGCTACCCAATGCAGTTATGGGTGGAATATGATGGCTTAAAGAAGCAGATTGATGTTACTTTAGCTCCAATAAACATCGGCAAACCAGAAAGGCCTTTGTTATCTTTAAGCAAAGATCTTTCTACAATTCTTAACAATAGCATGTACGTTGGATTCTCATCCTCAACTGGGTCAATTCAAAGTTATCATTATATTTTGGGTTGGAGCTTTAAGGTGAATGGCGAGGCTCAGCAACTTGACATCTCTGAACTCCCCAAACTACCTAGACGAGGCAGTAAAGAACGGTCTAAGGTTCTTATTATTGTTTTGCCAATCATCATATCACTCAGTTTGGTGATCGTGGGGGTGACTCTTGCAGTTGTTCATGTCATGAAAAGGAAGAAGTTCACGGAGCTGCTTGAAGATTGGGAGCAAGACTATGGTCCTCATAGGTTCAAGTACAAAGATCTTAGCCTGGCAACAAAGGGGTTCAGGGAGAAGGAGCTATTGGGAAGCGGTGGATTTGGCAGAGTGTACAAAGGTGTGATGCCAATTTCAAAACTTGAGGTTGCAGTGAAAAAGGTGTCCCATGAATCAAGACAAGGGATGAGAGAATTTGTGGCAGAAATTGTTAGCATTGGGCGTCTTAGGCACAGGAATTTGGTTCCCCTTCTGGGGTACTGCAGGCGCAAAGGAGAGTTGCTATTGGTCTATGACTACATGCCAAATGGAAGCCTTGACAAGTATCTCTATAACAAACCAAGAGTGACCCTAAATTGGAGCCAAAGATTTAGAATCACCAAAGGGGTTGCTTCAGGTCTGCTTTATCTACATGAGGAATGGGAGCAAGTTGTGGTCCACAGAGACATTAAGGCTAGTAATGTGCTACTTGATGCCCAATTGAATGGTAGATTAGGGGACTTTGGTCTTTCAAGGTTGTATGAGCATGGAAGTGACCCTCACACTACTCACGTGGTTGGAACACTTGGGTACCTAGCACCAGAGCACACTAGAACAGGTAAGGCCACTACAAACTCTGATGTGTTTGCTTTTGGTGCATTTATGCTAGAGGTTGTTTGTGGAAGAAGGCCAATAGAGCAAGTGGGATGTTCTGGGAGTGAAATTCTGGTTGATTGGGTGTATAATTGTTGGAAGAGAGGTGAGATTCTTGAGGCAAGGGATCCAAATTTGGGCACAAATTATAAGACAGAGGAGGTGGAGTTGGTTCTCAAACTAGCTTTGTTGTGCTCACATTCAGATCCTTCAGCTAGACCAAGCATGCGCCAAGTTGTTCAGTACTTGGAGAGGGATGTGCCTCTGCCAGACTTGTCTTTGCTTAGCTTATCTTCCACCGGCTTAAGATTTGGTCTGCATGAAGACTTTCAGGATTGTCCAATGTCTTATCCTTCATCCATGGATAGGCCAATCTCTCGCACTTCTTCAATTGCTGAGTCACTTCTCTCTGGTGGACGTTGATTTTAGAAAAAAAAAATACACATGAAATGATTGTTCTATTTCATTGTATTTCATTTCATCGAATTCTTAATATTTGTTATTTCATTTTGTATCATATTCTTATGTGAAATGAGTTTTCTAAAATAGAGAAGAACATATCTTTGGTGTCTTGTCTTTGTTACTCCATTTTGACTCTTTGATGATCATAGGTCTATAGTTTGAGTTTATGCCTCTTTATTTGGGGAAAAGAGAAAAAAGAAAAAAGAAAAAACTAGACTATTCAACATGACAGAAGATTCGGTGTGAGAGTCTGTCATCTATTTTGAAGTACGAACATAAATAGTGACAACATAGTTTTTTTCTCATGTCCCCACTAGATTATCACTTCTATATATTTGTTTAACTGAATTATGAATATCTTCATGCCCATTGTTTCAAAACAACTTTGCTTTCATATTGGGAACCATGCTTTAGTAAAATCACATAGAAAGTGGTGACTAGCTTCAAAAGTTGAAGCTCCATAAAATTTATGTTGCTCACAATGTACCGAAGACTAATAATATTCAAGTAATGTCACTACAACGGCTTCTAGATTAATAACTAATTTATATAAATATATATATATATATATATATATATATATATATATATATATATATATATATATATATATATTAACTGATGTAAGATTTAGACTTATATCTAAATTTTCAAAACTATATGATTTAAGGTTAACTAAGTCTATTTTTAGATGGTGATCACTTTAGTAATTTTGACTTTCAGATAGTAAATTACTTAATGCATGATGGACTCTCTTTTTTCTTTCTAACATTGCCTTCACACAATAATAATAGAAATGTAACACATCATTGTTATCTTACATTTGATAGGACATCTTGTATGCTTGCATTGCATTTAGTATGGCATTCTACATTTGTGAATTAGAGTCTAAATTGACCTGTAACGTTAATTATAAAAACTTAGCTATTTATTATGTTTATTGATTCTAGTCTCTAATTTTAAATTTAAACATTAATTTTTTATTAGTTAATGTTAAAAACTAATTTAGGCTCTAATTCATATAATAATTATAATTTTTTATTCATAATAAAGATTGTTTTAGATATCAATAATTTTTTGTTTATAAAATGGTAGCTAAGTTAGTCAATATAATGATTAATAAGTTTTTGTGTCTAAAATTGGTTGATATTTAATGATTTTTTTATAATTATATATATAACTTTTTTTATAATAATAAAAGTGTAAGTAATATAAAATACAAGAGGAAAGTTAAATTGTAATTTTAAATATTTTTGCAAGAGTGAGAATGCATCATTTGTAATTTACTATTGACTAAAAGATAAATCAAACTTATTCCGTGATAGAAAATTTTACTTTTTTTAGAATTTTTTGTTACAAATTGAAAGCACAGTCTTGAAGTTAGGTTAAATAATAAAATATTTTGTAAAGAGAGAAGAAGGAACACTTTAAAATATCTCTAAATTATTGATTTTTTTTTTGGAATAGCTAAAGACACATTTTTTGTAATAATTATTTAAGAGTGAGTTATTCATGTTAACCATTTCTTTGGAACCCTTCCATATACATTAAGTTTTTTTATAATTAGTTATAAAGTAGAAGATTCATAATCCTTAGATTGAAATTATCTAAGTAAATAATTTTTTGTACGCATTTTGTTGATCGTATTGTGCAATGATCTAAACATATTTATTTATTAGAAAACTCTTCTCTTGTGTTTTTTGTGTTGTTACTTCTTATTCTTGATATCTTGATCATAAAGAAAGTATAATTAAAGTTATGATTTTGATCACTATTTCTCATTTGTAAAGTTCAACCCCTAATCAAAATCGTTCTTCTTTTGTTTATTTTATATATTTGAATTCTTTCCTTTAAAAGACGTCAAAAAAAGACCAATACAATCAATATCAAAACATAAACGAGGAAGAACAAATTCAATATGTGAAGGATCAATATGGGGGCTTTGTTGAAAAAACAAGGCATATAGACATTATTTTGGAAAGACATCACACTTAGAAAAGTTAGTTCTATAGAAAAGAAAGCTCATTTGTTAATTCCTTTGATGCATGTGGGTGCGTTCTTTACAATGTCTTAAAAGAGAAAACTATTGTTTGGTTATAGTAGAAGTTGGGGAAGCTTCATGGCAAGATTCTTAATACTAAGTTGAGAAACAATTCTTTAGTCTTCATACGAGGGAGGCAAATGATATTATTGAATGATCATTTTAATGGATTAAATGAGATTACAATAAAGTTAAGCAAATATGGATTTGAAGATGAATGATGAGATCTTGATATCATAATATTGGTAATTCAACTCATCATTAAAGAATTTTATTAATTCCTAAGCATCGAAAGAAAGTGTATCATGTTGGAAGAGGTGAGGTGTACCTCTATGCCATAGAGCTTCAACCTAAAACATATAGGAATCGTGACAAAGTTAGAGTCTTTAAACTAAGTGCATTCACTACTTCCAAGGGTAAGAAGAAGTTTAGGAGAACCCAAAAGACATGCAACTACTACAAAGAACAAAGTCAATAGAAGAAGCATGACAAAATTTCTTTTGGTGCTACTATTTAGGATGATTCAATGTCCAAGATCAAATTGGTTTGGTTGTAGGAGAGTAATGACACATATTTTGTACACAAATTTATAACTTTTTTTGGTATAATGAATGCATTTTTCATGTCTTATTTTCATTTTTTAAATCATTTAGTAGTAATAAATTAGGTTCATTGTACATATTTGCTTAAATTTTTCATTTCAACTCTTGTGAAACTTGTTTATTGTTTTGGCCATAATTCTTTTTATAAATTATTGATTTTAGTTGTATTGGATTTTAAATTTTTAGGGCTTCAAAATGAACATATGGTTTTCTGAATTTGAAGTTCTTTATTATTTTTTAGTCTTCTTTATTGTTGAGACAAATTTGTTGAAATTTTGTAAAATATTTCGTGTGGATTAAATTTTGTATGTATTGATTTAAACTTTTGTAAAGAAACCCATGTAGACTTATGGACCTAATTAGAGCCTACATTTAGGTCCATATTTAGTTTTAAGCTAATTTAAATAGGCTAGATGTACTTTAAATTCAGAAGAAAAAGTCATTTACTAAATTTTAAAGTTTTAAGAATTATCTTTTCATGTTACTGTTTTCATTTTTGACTTTTTTTATTTTCCTCTTCTCTATGTTTTTTGGTCTTTATCAAGGAAAAACTAATATTTTAAGATCAATTAACCGAACTAAGGCCAAACAAGCTTAATATTAAGATTTGCACCGATCATTCGTCAGTCCAAGTTTGTGTTTTTTTTTTACTAATTTTAGTTTTGTTCTTTATGGTTGAAAATTGTGTTTCTGATTTTAAAAATCAAATTTTGAATAAGTTGAATCTTTATTTAATGATTAAATATGAATTGGATTTAATGACACTTTGATTTAATTCGTATAATTAGCTTAATCGATTAATTAAATTGGTTAATTTTTTAAATTTGGGTTGAATCTTTAGAGAAATGTTTTACTTAGATTGTTTGGTTGTTTGAATTTATGAATTAATATATTTTTACTTTCTTAATTTTCCAATTTCTGGTTTGTTTTCTTCAATTTTATTTTTTTGTTTTTTTTTTTGTTTTTCAATCCTTATAGTTCCAAATTAATTTGTACAAGAAGAATACTAAAATATGAACATAATCAGTATGTGTCCTTTGAGAATTGACTTAATTTGTACTCTATATTACAAATTTTAGAGAAACTTATTTTTTTATATTTTAAACTATGATATTAAAAAGAAAAATGACATCATTATTGGAGAACTGATTCGTCGTCCATGGTTGAATTAGTGTTGGTTGTTTGGGAGAAATTGAGTTATTCTACGTTGTGGGTTACAAAACCTTGTTGTTCTTTTCATATGTACTTGAACTAAGATTGATTGATAATGTATTAGAAGAGGTATGTTGGTTGATGGAATGATCAGCACATTATCCAATGTGCGTTACATTTTTTGACTAAAGAAGAACCAAATTTCAATAGGTTTATTTAATGTTAGAAGTTTTTGCATTTAGTGTTTAAAGGTGGAGTGGTGTGAATCTTGAGGAATAAGTTTGTGGTAGTTTAAGGGAATAGACAAGGTAACTTGTACAACCTGTAGAAGTCTAATGAGATATTCAACTTGATTTGTTCAAGAAGTCTTTGTGGCATCTTCATCTAGGCTATATGAGTGTGAGGAAGATGAAAATGTTATGCATGAGGGGATTACTTAGTAACCATAAGATGAATGCTTTAAAATTGTATGAGCATTGAATCTATGTTAAGTAGCAAAGGCATTACTTTTAAAGATACTACAACATTAAACTACATTTATTTTGACTATTATGGTCCTTTGAGAGTTCCATCATTGAAATGTGCATATTATTTTCTCTATGTAATTAATAATTACTTGAGGATGACTTGGGTTTTGTAATGAAGCATAAGTCTAAAGCTTTTGGTCACTTCAAGCATTGAAAACACTCATGTTTCCATTATTTTGAGATTTCTTCTTTGGTGTTCTGACACACTTACATCAAATTTCTTCTTGCTCTAGTGACAATACTAGACTTGAAATTAGAGCAACTTGATGTGAAAATTTTTCTACTCCATAATTATGTTCAAGAGGATTTTTTTTCTCAAATAAGGTTTCAAGGAGCTCAAGAAGGAGGACAAGGTTTGTAAATTGAAAATCCTATTGTGTAAGTTGTGGCAATTTTTAAGATTGTGATAAAGAGGTTTAATGATTTAATCATCTTATAGGTATAATAAAAAGTCTTAATGAAGTATGTGTTTATCATAATAATACAAATGATGGTTCCAAGGTTTATCTACTAATGTAGGTGATATGCTCATAGTGTCCAAGAACATGTTTTAGATTCAAAAGTTGAAATTATTGTTAAGCAAAATATGAAATGAAAAAGATTAAAGCTTCTAAAAAGAGTTTAGATATGGTGATTAGATGAAAAAATGAATCCTTTGACATTGTCTATATGTTTGTGTGCATTTAGTACTACTCAATTTGAAATATAGAAGGAATACATAATTCATGTTCCTTATGCTACTAAAGTGGGAACATTGATATATGCAATGCATGTACTAAACATAACCTTGCTTAAATAGTCAATGTGATGAGTAGGCAATCTTGAAAAGGAATATCGAAAAGCTGTTAAATGTATCTTTAGATACCTTAGTGGTACTTTTGGTCTAGTACTTATCAAATAAAATGTCGTCTATTCATATTCTAATTGTTAGTTATTTAGATACAAACCGATATGTGATTAAATATATTTAGATACAAATCGATATAGTTATCATGCAACATGTTTTTTTTTTTTTTGTGAACTATTGAAATAAAGTATATGATTTTGATTAAAGTTGTGAACGATATGATTTAATTAAAAAGCTCATTAATTATAAGAGTTTTTTTTTTATAAGACGTGTTTATAATTTTTTATGACATTTTTACCACAACTTTGTTGGTTAAGAAACAAGTTGACATTGTATAAACAAAATATATTTATATCAAATATTATTTAAGATTGATATAAAAAAGAAAATGTATACAAAGATTATTTTAAAGAATGTTTTTATTTTACGAATTATGATTAATGTTGATTGTTACTATCAAGACTGTGACATCCCAATTATATTATAAAGATATATAATATAATAAAGGCGTCACCATGAATAATATTAGAAAACAGTTAAGAGTAATAGGATTACAGTCATCCTTAAACTGTACAAATTGGAAACTTGGAGTACTAGAGTTTCTCCCTTAAATTACAAAGAATTTAAAACTTAGAACATGACAAGTTTCTTCAAAATATTCTAGGATAAGATAATTAAAGCCTAGGGAACTAGGCAGCAACATTTCTTTCCCTATCAAGAGTTGTTTCCAAAGTATCTCCTCGCCATCTGCTCTCATCCAAGTGGATGATCATCGCAAGGGAAAATAAACGCAAACATGGCACAAACACAAACAATTGCAAGCGTGAGCTAATTATATAAAAAGCATACAATTAAGAGCATGTACATACAAGATATTAATTTAAAACAAACAAGATAAAACATTCATCCTATCATGTTAGATACTAGACTTGACTCGTCCGGACTTTAGAATGATAGTCGAGCTATGGCGGGTCATGCACCCGTGGTGGCTTGTGATACTTAGGCTCTACCGCCTTGGGCTCCACCGCCCTGGGCTCCCTCGACCTGCCACACTCACGAGGTTAGTTCTGTTCCGCGCCCTAGAGCATGATGGAAGTCTCCAAGACTAAGACCTCCTGCTACTCCTCACCACATGGTTCAGTCCTCTCTAAGTGAGAAGAAAGACCATTGGAGCGTCAGGAAGACCCCCAAGACTGAGCTCCTACTTTCATTCTAAAACACTAAGAATCTCACCAAGAGATTCTACAAAGATGGAACTTAGTTTACCACTTGGATCGTACTTTCCTCACTTTGTAATCATATACTTTTTGCCACAATCAACATATACACAATCTCAACAATATACATTACTTACCACTCACAAATTATAAAAATAACTACTCTCTCATTTAATCTAAGTTAATCAATACCATAATCTTTTATAATTTATTTCCAATGCATAAACCCTGTATAGATATAAAACCTTGTTTCCTTCCGCAATATTATAATAATTATTTTAAACCATACTTCTATTATAAATTTTCTATTAAATCATTTGCACAAACAATTTTAATTTATATTAAACCAACATTGAGGTTATAATATTAGAATATTATACTATTATATTATACGAACCTAATAATTATATGTAAAACTATTTAATGTTAATATAATTTATATCTAACTTTTATATATATATACATATATAAACTTTATTATAATAATATAATACGAAACTTACTAATTTGTACTTTCGTTTACATATATAAATCTATATCATATTATATCATTTATAACCTTACGTGTATTATTAAAGTTATATATATATATATATATATATATATATATATATAAATAAATTAATAGTATAATATATTATGATACGTATTACCTCTAAATAATTTATAATGTTCTCTTAATTATGAAATTGTCTGTTAAATTATTCATTATTACAAAATGTTTGTTACCAACCTCCCCTCACTACCCAATTGGTCACCGGAGATGGTTGAGATGTCTGAACGCATCATACTCACTTTCGGCGCTAGCACATATGACTAGTCACAAGTGACTAGACCAGGCCAGGGCGGCTGTATGATCAGGGATGTTCCAACTCAGGTTTTTAAGTCCCCTTTATCCTACCAACAAAGAAAGGCTCTTTTAAATAATTTATTTAAGTTACCTAAACTAGTTTGTTGTGCTCTAAACCTCAAACGCCCAATTTTTATATTTTACCTTCCTCTCACAGTATCCTGAAACAGTTCCCATGCATCCAAGTACTACCCAAACGATGCTAATTGAAGTCTCACCCAAAGCCTTTCCAAAACATCATCAATCATAGTCAATAAATCGTTCAGAAACAGATTAGATTCATCAAACAATGCACAGAAAATAAATCACAGGCTCTTCCTTTACGCAATCAAGCTCATGCCAGAACTCATCAATTCAACAATATCACATTCAATTTCAGTCAGCAACTCAATTTAAAACAGATAAAATTCATCACCATGCCAATTCACAAATTTATACTCTTCATCAGTTTCACAGTCTCAGTTTAGGCATCCAATAAGATTAAAAATTTCAGGGCAGTTTCACAAACACATCAGTTCAACATTCAACATGCAATTATTTTATAAAATAAATTCCTAAAAAAATAATCAGCTCCCCTTACTTGGGTTTCTCAAAGAGCACCTAATTTGAAGACACCCTAATGGAGTCTCACCAAGACATAACACCTAGTACTTATAAACCCCCATATCGGCAGTAGAAAGTGACTCTTAGAGCTATGATTTAAGAGGAATTAGAAAGAGGGCAATTCTAACTGCATAAAATCAGTAGAACCCCCAAACCCTATGATACAAGAAGGTCTAGCACCATAGGACCTATTACAAGAGGGATGGCCAAAAAGCTTCAAGATGAGTATTCTCCACAAGGTCAAGTACTCTTTGCTATTTTTGGATGGAAGCTTGGAGACCAAGGAGATGATACAAATTTGCCAAAACATGGAGAAGGGTAAAGTGGACATTTCTACACAAAGGGGGGGTGTGCTTAGCTTTCCATGGGGCGACATTAGTAATTGAATTTCCCACATGTAAAACTCATTTGTCACGTGCTTCCTAAGGCTTTCTAGAAGCCAAGCATCTTTAACACATGTTGAATAAGTGGATCTGAGAATTCCTTTGGTGAGGCCGAGAGGTTCATCTATAAAACCTCTTGGCATAGCTTGTATGAACACTTTTGGATGATTGTAAGAAATCTCTGCTCAAATGCATTGCCAATTCTCCTTTCCAAGAGTCTCTCCATGCTTTGTTTCCTCCCCTACAACTTCCTTCCATGTGTGAGGGTCGTCTGAGTTGTAGCCACACCATACAAAGCCTTCTTCATTCCATTTAACCATCCTAAATCACCTTCTTCCGCTGCCATACCCAAACACCTCCGTTGCAACGTCCTCTTTGCTGCCAGATCTGGAATCAGCCATGGAACAACTCCTCCTGAGGCTACCGAGGCATAGCATGAACGTATCAAGTGGTATTCAGAGCTAGGATGATCTGCAGCACGGTCCAGCTAAGTCATTCTTCCTTAATTCCATACTGTCACAGTTTTTCCTTCTTTGTTTTTCGTTGATGTGTGTACTGTTCCATTGGATTTCTTTCAATTTCCAGTTGCGTTTGAGTTTTTCTGTTAAGACAACTTTTCTTTGCTTTATTTTGCTCATTTTAATTGGACAAATCTGTGCTATTGAGTCTTTATTTTTCAGATCTTAATATGTCATGTTTAGTCATGTGTTGATTTGTTGATTGTCAAAATCTGAGTAAGACTTTGGTTTGGCACAACCTTGCTATTTCTTTGATTGAGTCTTCTTAAAAAAAATCACAAAAGAGCAATGATTTAAAGAGATTCTATGATTCAAAGTTGCATTGCAGTGCATTGATCACTGAAGCAAACGGAATTTGTTGAGTTTTTATGGTTAAAGTGATTTTTGTTTTTTCTGCTAAGCAATGAAGTGTGTGTTCTGTGATGGTGATACTGTATTACCATATGAACAGTAACTGGCATAACTCAATTGAAGTGTAGCATTAGTATACACTGCCAGAGAACACTTACTGCAGTAGTTCGAACTGCATCATCCTAGTTAGAAATTTTCTCTACTTTTTGTGGTTTCTAAATCTGGTTTGGCACATTCATCTTTGCTGAACATCTTCAAATATTTTCTAGAGTCTTTCTTCAATTTGAGTGAGCTGTCCAGAACTGTTATATCTCTTTGCAGTTCATTTTGAATCATGTTTCTGAAATTTGCATGGTGAATGGTTGAAATTTTGATGTTGAGAGCAACTTGTACGGTGAAAATTTGATTTACACAGTCTCATCCTCTGCTGCCAACCTATACATGTTATTTTTGGTCAAACAAACTTGTTTAAAGAGCCAAATTGAGGATCCAAACATAGTTACTGATTCTGTGAGATTTGGTTGCTGAAATTTGACAAATCTGGTGTTAAAAGACAACTGGACCAACCAGATTTTGATTTACGATCATTCCATCTCTTTTGGCAACTTGTATAAGTCATATTAGTTAAAGTAAAGTTGCTCAACTCTTGAAATTGGACTTCTAATCACTGCTGTGCATTTTGACCATTCAATTCATCAAATTTTGGACCATTGTTTCTGGTATAGTTGCAGAATTTGATTGTGTTTCTGTGATGAACTGTTGCATTGAATTTAAGTTTACATTGGTAGCAAAAGCTTGGTTCATTTGAAGTTAAAAATAGTGCATGATTCAAATTAAACAAAAAAATACCATTTGCACAGTAAAAAGCTTTTGAACCAGTGCCAATCAGTCACGAAAACGCACTCTGGTGCAGCACAGTTTCAACAGTTCATTCAGGCATTTCATCGAACACTTTGGTCAATTTTTAATCTGAGTTGAATTGCTCGATTCTGGAACTTGCACTTGTTTCTTGTTTTTTTAATCCACTTTAGAATTATTCCTAAGGTCCTTTTGAAGTGCTATCTTGTTTGCTACTACTTAATTTCTTGTTTTTCATTGTTATTGAATTCCTGCACACAACCTGTTTGATAAAAGGGTTGTTCTGCACTGGTTTTTGGGAACGAATTTGTGGCAGTGGCAAGGTGATTTGTAGCANTGATTCATATTGATTGAATAGGTGTGGTATAGTTCAGACTACTCTACACTCAAGGAAGCATCAAAGGAAGTTTATGGCTTGAGAAAACAAGGCACAAAGTGTACTCTCGGCAAGGCAGAAACTTCTCAGTTGGCTGGTAGCATTGCACCATTCTGCAGCAACAGCAACAGGCCTGCTACTGCATAATTTCATCCAGCATTGAACACTTACATTGCAGATGAGAGTTTTGTGATTGAATCCAGCAGATTCAAGTTCTTTGAGAGCAACCAAAGCTGCACTTATCAATTCCTTAGTCTAGTTTAATTTCCTTTTCCAATTCACCAAATTGCTTTTGTAATTTCCATTGGTTTCTTTGGTTGTAAGTTCCAAATCCAAGCAAGTGAGGTGCTAGAGTTCACAAGTGCTCTTCCCTCATTTGTAACTAGACTCAAAGAA
>NC_028354.1:1664406-1681737 GCF_000741045.1 Vigna radiata var. radiata
ATGGAGAAGGGTAAAGTGGACATTTCTACACAAAGGGGGGGTGTGCTTAGCTTTCCATGGGGCGGCATTAGTAATTGAATTTCCCACATGTAAAACTCATTTGTCACGTGCTTCCTAAGGCTTTCTAGAAGCCAAGCATCTTTAACACATGTTGAATAAGTGGATCTGAGAATTCCTTTGGTGAGGCCGAGAGGTTCATCTATAAAACCTCTTGGCATAGCTTGTATAAACACTTTTGGATGATTGTAAGAAATCTCTGCTCAAATGCATTGTCAATTCTCCTTTCCAAGAGTCTCTCCATGCTTTGTTTCCTCCCCTACAACTTCCTTCCATGTGTGAGGGCCGTCTGAGTTGTAGCCACACCATACAAAGCCTCCTCCATTCCATTTAACCACCCTAAATCACCTTCTTCCGCTGCCATACCCAAACACCTTTGTTGCAACGTCCTCTTTGCTGCCAGATCTGGAATCAACCATGGAACAGCTCCTCCTGAGGCTACCGAGGCATAGCATGAACGTATCACCCTAAGTATTAAAATAGTGGAGAAAATAGGAGAACCACTTACTGGAATGATATGGAGAAACTATTCGGTTCAATGTGAAGTCTTTGCCGCTGTGAATGTTTAGGCACCTTCAAACTAAAAATTAAACGGTTCAATGAGTTGGGATTCTAGAGAGAAGGCAGAGAAATTATGTGAAAGGGTTTCTAGAGAGAGAAGGAAAATGGCTAAATGAAGAATCTGAATTTTAGAGAAGCCCCTTCTAAGTCATGTGCCCTTAATCTTTATGGGCTGGACTGCCTAAACATAAGGCCCACTAACCCTTGGCTTATTTTCAGGTCCTTACATTCTCCCACACATCAAAAATTTTCGTCCTCGAAAATTAAACTTACCAGAGAGAAGGCACAGCCTACTCTCATCACATCCTCTAGTACAATCACCTATTTTGACTAAGATACTACTCCCCAACGACCTTACTAACATGAAAAACCACTCTTAATTATCAATTTCCCAACATGATAACTTATTGCTTACAAAATCTCAGCAGATTATTGTAATACACCAGATAACGTGAAAGATAATCATTTAATTCACTTAATCCCCAACTTTTTCTCAAACAAACAAAAAAACAGATTCTGAATTTATACCATAAGACAATCACCGCACCAACCTTAATATTATTATTTTAAAAAAAAAAACTTAAACAATAATTAAAATAATACCGAAATCACTTAAATCAAAACTAAAATATCCTATATTCTTAATATTGAAAAGATAGAATATTAAAAAGATAGAATATTTATCAAAGAAAATTGAAACTGAAAGAAGCCGTATCATATAAAAGAAATAAAGGTCATATATTTTCTTTAAAAGGTATAAAAATTTACATTATTATAAGATCAAACTCATGATTTGAGGGTCCGCAATTTATTGTTTAAGAATAGGAAGAATTGTTTGGAGGCATTACAGTACATGCAATGGCAATAAAAAAAAAAAAAAAAAAAAGCATTGCATCTCATGCTTTAAAAGTTCATAAGAAAAAAAAAACTTTTCTAACGTAATAACAATTAAAGAGAGGTATATTAATTTAGAAGAATAACTGCACAACCACTAATAGAATAAAAACACCATACGTCGCATATTGAAAAGAACATGGAATGGCACACTAAATTCAAAAACTTCAGTGCAAATAAACAAATAGATTAAGTACATCTCATCTATGCATCAATACCATGGATCAAACAACCTGAACCTCATAAGTATACGAACCAATAATCACAATCTCATTCAAATTCTCTAAACGGTGCACTCAAAATCATACAAAGCAATCAGCCACATATTCATCAATACAAAACAGAAACTAATTCACCAAAACTCAACCAAACAAAATAAATCAAATTAACTCCCCTTACTTTGATCATGATCAACATAATTTGCAGCGGTGAACAAAAATTCGGTATTCATAACATAATTTACAACATCATGATGGTTAATGAAATAAAACAGAGTTGCGGTTTCTATGAAATAGACTCATGTAAGTAAAGTAAATCACAAAAATATTATAGTTCACCAGCAACCATTCAAATAAAAATATAACGATAATTAGAACACTTCTTGAAAATTACAGCAATGTATCCTATATATATATATATATATATATATATATATATATATATATGCAATCACTTTAACTTTAAGGGAAGTTTTCCTACACCCGCTGAAATTCCTTAGCGTTGTGGCTTAACGATTTTGGTTGATTCATTTTTATTTCCCGCAGCCATTTTCAAAGCTGTTGAGAAATACNATATATATATATATATATATATATATATATATATATATATATTAAAGTGCAAATTTTATATATTTATTCTATCGAGAAGCATGAATCGAACAATTAATAAAATCACTAGAACATTAGACATCATATAACAATTGAGAATATTACAAATCTATGCAAATAGATTTTTTTTTTGTGCACATAAAATTTATGATGCAACAAAGTAATAAATTGATTTGAGCGCAGAAATAATTTGACTAAACATTCTGACACAAAACAACATGGATTAGCCCAAAAACTATTTTATATGTTGTAGAATTAAAAAGATTACTTTAGGGTTAATTTAAAACAATAACTCTGTCATAATATTACTATAAAGTGGAGATGAAATAATAAAATAAGCTAGAATAAAGCATAAATTTAAGATTTAGTAAACAATACATTATGGGCAAAAAAACTTTCCTTTCTATGTTTCTATTCTTTTGTCCTCTTGGGCAGTTTTTATATATTCTTTCATTTAATTATATATTATATATCAAGATTCAACAATATTTTCTATAAGAAGTTATACATTCATATAAGAAAACAAAGTAATAATAGGAAATAATGATTGATTGAAAATTTAAACAGTCGCTTATACGCATAGGTATGTTCTAAGGAAATAAAACTCCACATCTTTAGTGCATTGAAAGTGAAATGACGAAAGTAAAAATAAAAAAAAAATTAATATAACCTCATCTCCATAACATGATGGGAAAAAAAAGTAAGAAATCAATTTATATTAAACTATGATGTATGGTTCTGACATTACGAGTTTGTATGCTGGAAATAAAAATAATTTTATACTATAGCGTTTATTTCATTTTTACTAGAAATGAAAATAATAAACATCACATATCACACGTCTGCAGAGAAATATAACAATAAATATAACAATAAGGACAACCAAACTCATGCTTGTATCAAATCAATTTCAGACTTACACTCTATCATACCAAGACACAAACAGTCATTCAATTCCAACATTTTATATGCAATGCAGACATTAAAATCGTGTTCCTTCTCATTTTGTACCATCCAATTCGTGACCCTCAATATATCAACGATGATTTGGCTCTAATTAGCCATTACCCATGAAGTATAACATTAACAAGTCAAAAGTATTTAAAATATAAACCCACATTGCAGGTACTTCATCAAACATAATTACAACATATTCAAGTGATCAAACAAGATACCTAACCACAACAAGCTCATACAATAATTTCACGTCAACAACCAAGAACATTTCATTCAATCAATAGGAAGTGAATTTCAGTATCTCATAAAAGAAAAACATGGTAATGCAGTGATAGTATAACCAAGCAACATAACTGTTGGAAGTCCCACATCGACTAGAGATAAGGCCATTTAAGTGTATATAAGTGGGGTGCAGACCTCATCTTACAAGTCGGTTTTGTGGGGTTGAGTTAGGCTTAAAGTCCACTTCTAACATGGTATCAGAGCCATGATTGAAGCCTATCCTAGCGATTTCTGTTGTCGTTGGGCATGTTGTTCCACCCGCTATCGGGCCGCTATCGGACCACCCATTAAAAAGTCTAATCCCACGCTCGAGATGTATATACCTCGGCGTGAGGGGGGTGTGTTGGAAGTCCCACATCGACTAGAGATAATGCCATTTAAGTGTATATAAATGGGTGCAAACCTCACCCTACAAGCCGATTTTGTGGGGTTGAGTTAGGCTTAAAGTCTACTTCTAACAATAACATATATTTTAGTTAAATAGAATTGAAACTAAGTTAGCATCCTCTTAAATTAACCCCAAAACAGACACTAATCATACTAGAAGAATCACTACCTCCACCCCTCTCCATGAATCTAATACACAAGGACCCAGAAACAGGCTCCAACCACAATTGCATATAAAAGCATCAGACCATTTCATACACATAGGATAACCCCAACTCATTCTTACCCCAAACCTTCAGAATTAAGAAAGGAAAATCATCTCTGGTAAGAGTCATGAGTGTGCACCCTCATTACTCCTATCAAGACATTTTTTTGTTCTCAAAACTTCCAGTTAAATACGAAATTTTTACTATCTAAACTTGGAATAAATGGTATAACATACCATTTAGACTCAACTTTCCACAGGAAAGACACGACAAACCCGCAACCCGTAGGTTATCCTAGGAACAAACTGCTCTGATACCATAAATGTGACATCCCAATTATATTATAAAGATATATAATATAATAAAGGCGTCACCATGAATAATACTAGAAAGCAGTTAAGAGTAACAGGATTACAGTCATCCTTAAACTGTACAATTTGGAAACTTGGAGTACTAGAGTTTCTCCCTTAAATTACAAAGAATTTAAAACTTAAAACATGACAAAGTTTCTTCAAAATATCCTAGGATAATATAATTAAAGCCTAGAGAACTAGGCAACAACATTTCCTTCCCCATCAAGAGTTGTTTCCAAAGTATCTCCTCGCCATCTGCTCCTATCCAAGTGGATGATTATCGCAAGGGAAAATAAACGCAAACATGGCACAAACACAAGCAATTGCAAGGATGAGCTAATTATATAAAAAGCATACAATTAAGAGCATGTACATACAAGATATTAATTTAAAGCAAACAAGATAAAACATTCATCCTATCATGTTAGATACAACACTTGACTCGTCCGGAATTTAGAATGATAGTCGAGCTATGGCGGGTCATGCACCCGTGGTGGCTTGTGATACTTAGGCTCTACCGCCTTGGGCTCCACCGCCCTGGGCTCCCTCGACCTGCCACACTCACGAGGTTAGTTTTGTTCCGCGCCCTGGAGCATGATGGAATCCTCCAAGATTAAGACCTCCTGCTACTCCTCACCACATGGTTCAGTCCTCTCTACGTGAGAAGAAAGACCATTGGAGCGTCAGGAAGACCCCCAAGACCGAGCTCCTACTTTCATTCTAAAACACTAAGAATCTCACCAAGAGATTCTACACAGATGGAACTTAGTTTACCACTTGGGTCGTACTTTCCTCACTTTGTAATCATATACTTTTTGCCACAATAAACATATACACAATCTCAACAATATACATTACTTACCACTCACAAATTATAAAAATAACTACTCTCTCATTTAATCTAAGTTAATCAATACCATAATCTTTTATAATTTATTTCTGATGTCTAAACCTTGTACAGATATAAAACCTTATTTCCTTCAGTTATATTATAATAATTATTTTAAACCATACTTCTGTTATAAACTTTCTATTAAATCATTTGCACAAATATTTTTAATTTATATTAAACCAACATTGAGATTATAATATTAGAATATTATACTATTATATTATACGAACCTAATAATTATATGTAAAACTATTTAATGTTAATATAATTTATATGTAACTTACTATATACATATAAACTTTATTATAATAATATAATACGAAACTTAGGTAATATGTACTTTCGTTTACATATATACATATATAAATCTATATCATATTATATCATTTATAACCTTACGTGCATTATTAAAGTTATATATATATATATATATATATATAAATTAATAGTATAATATATTATGATACGTATTATCTCTAAATAATTTATAATGTTCTCTTAATTATGAAATTGTCTGTTAAATTATTCATTATCACAAAATGTTTGTTACCAACCTCCTCTCACTACCCAATTGGTCACCGGAGATGGTTCAGATGTCTGAACGCATCATACTCACCTTCGGCGCTAGCACATATGACTAGTCACAAGTGATTGGACCAGGCCAGGACTGCTCTATGATCAGGGATGTGCCAACTCAGGTTTTTAAGTCCCCTCTATCTTACCAACAAAGAAAGGCTCTTTTAATTAATTTATTTAAGTTACCTAAACTAGTTTGTTGTGCTCTAAACCTCAAACGCCCAATTTTTATATTTTACCCTCCTCTCACAGTATCCTGAAACAGTACAGATGCATCCAAGTACTACCCAAACGATGCTAATTAAAAGTCTCACCCAAAGCCTTTCCAAAACATCATCAATCATAGTCAATAACTCCTTCAGAAATAGATTAGATTCATCAAACGATGCACATGAAATAAATCACAAGCTCTTCCTTTACGCAATCAAGCTCATACCAGAGCGCATCAATTCAACAATATCACATTCAATTTCAGTCAGCAACTCAATTCAAAACAGATAAAATTCATCACCATGCCAATTCACAGATTTATACTCTTCATCAGTTTCACAGTCTCAGTTTGGGCATCCAATAAGATTAAGGTTTAATCATTCAGGAGGTCCCTTTTTTCGATGAGAATCTCAATTTGGTCTCATTCCTTTTCGATTTCTCAATTGGATCCTATTTTTGTAAAAATTACAACAATTAAACCCCTACTGTTAAATTGAGTCTAACGACGTTAATATATGGTGACATGGCCTGTTAACGTGGAATTTTATTTTTTTATTAAATATTTAACTAAACCAATCCTTGACATGTCATCATCTTTCACCTCCCAAAACCCTAACATTTTTCCTAATCCATCATCGGAGCACTAGCTCTAACGCGGCCTCAAATTGCCATGGGAATCTTTCATCACCTCCACCACAGATTAACATCGATGGACCGCAGCACTCATTTTCTCCACAAAGATTTCAGGTCAAAACCCAAATTCACGATTCTAGGTTTCTTGCATGGTTCTTTTATTACAGGTTAAGGTTTTGCGAATTCTGGGTATGGAACTCGTGGTGGCGCGATGAAAAATGGGTTTTGTGATGTTCGTGAGGAAGAATGGTTCATGGATTGCTTGAGTGCGATTTTGTGGTTTCCGGGTTTCTGCGCAGGTGCACATTGGGAACGAAAATGGAGGCTGGCTTCGTAGTGGTGGTTGCTTGAGGAAGATGGAGGCGTAGTTTACACAAATTGGGGAGAGAAATTTGCGATTGGGTTCGGTGGATTCGCTCTTGAAGAAGAAGATTGGTTGCGATCTAGGTGGGTCACGGTCGTCCGATTTAGTTGGTCTGCGAGGAAGGGTTCTTGCGGTGGTCTGTTAATGGGTTTCATAGTTGCAAAAGAGATAGTGGGTTTTGTTCGTTATTGGGTTTTTCTTCTATATTTAGGTTTCTCTGTGTGCAAATGGATGCTCATGGTGGTTGTTTTCCATGGTCGTGGTGTTGTTGCGATAGAGAAAATGGTTACTGGTGTGAACTAATTGCGTCACAGTGGCTTGAGTTCATGATGAAATTGGTGGTGCTGCCATGGTTGATTTGAGAGTTTCTAGAAATTGGGGTTAATTGGGTTTCTGATTTGCTGCAGGTTTCTAGTGGAGGATTTGGGAAGCTCATGATTAGGGTTCTTGAAGAATTGTGGCAGCACATGGTGGAGCTCGTGGTGACATGTTGGTCCGGTGAGATGGTTGTTGATGGCGGCACAAGGAAGGAAAAAGAGAATTAGGGTTTCTAGTGGAAGAGACGAAACTTATGTGGGAAGATCTGATGAGGTGGCTACCTCCCATTAGTTGATTGGGTGTGTAGTGTCACTTAAAGCCAACATCACCCTCCACGTCAACTTAACTATAACGCTGTTAAGTCCAATTTAACGGAAAGGATGTAATTGTTTCAATTTTCATAAAATAAGGACTTAATTGAGATATCAAAAAAGAACAGGACTAAATTGATATTCTCACCGAAAAAAGGGACTTAGGGAATGATTAAACCTAAGATTAAAAATTTCAGGGCAGCTTCACAAACACATCTTCGACATTCAACATGCAGTTATTTTATAAAATAAATTCCTAAAAAAATAATCAGCTCCCCTTACCTGGGTTTCTCAAAGAGCAGCTAATTTGAAGATGCCCTGACGGAGTCTCACCAAGACAGAACACCTAGTACCTATAAACCCCCATATCGGCAGCAGAAAGTGACTCTTAGAGCTATGATTTAAGAGGAATTAGAAAGAGGGCAATTCTAATTGCATAAAATCAGTAGAACCCCCAAATCCTAAGTATCAAAATAGTGGAGAAAATAGGAGAACCACTTACTGGAATGATACGGAGAAACTATTCGGTTCAATGTGAAGCATTTGTCGTTGTGAATGTTTAGGCACCTTCAAACTAAATATTAAACGGTTCAATGAGCTGGGATTCTAGAGAAAAGGCAGAGCAATTATGTGAAAGGGTTTCTAGAGAGAGAAGAAAAATGGCTAAATAAAGAATCTGATTTTTAGAGAAACCCGCTCTAAATCATGTGCCCTTAATCTTTATGAGCTGGACTGCCTAAACATAAGGCCCACCAACCCTGGCTTATTTTAAGGTCTTACAAAGACTAATATAAAATAAAATTTAAATTAAAGTAGAGTTTTGTGAGATAAATTCACATAATCTTCTCTCTCTATTAGACTATAAATGAAAAGGTTCTGTTATGAATATAAAATTGTATGTATTTGAATACATTCAAATTTCAAATTCGATTAAAATGTTGAAAGCATATTCTATTTTAGTGTCTAAATTAGGTTTAATTTTAATTTTAGTCTTTAAATTTTATAAAATCCATAATTTAGCTTATATATTATTTTTTACAATATTAATCTCTAAAATTTTAATTACATTTAATTTAGGTCTTTGAATATTTTTAAATGTAATTTTAGTTCTTTCATTTTTAATTACTCATATATTTTTTGTTGTAAGTTCAATTATCATTTAGTTTTTGTTACTTTGGACATGAGATAATGAAATTGGAGGAAATACACATAATACTATAATTTGATGGTGAATTAATATGTTTTTTAAATTACAAATGGAACAAAGTTATAATTAATTAATGATTAAGGGATCAAAATTGCGCAAAGTGGGTTCCATGACCAAAATTGTAGGCAAATAAAATTAAAGGACTAAAATCGTGGGGAGAAATTTGAAGCAAAAACTACAAAATCTTTGTTTTAAATATAAGGATTATAATTACAATTATTAGGATTGAAAAATTATTAGTCACAATTGGATGTTTACGGAGTCAAATTTGTCATGGTGAAAAATGTTGTTAAATGTTAGAAAATAACTAGTTCTAGAAATCGAGTTCCCATTTATGAACAATGTTGTCCAACTTCAAAAATCCACTTTGGAATTACATTATTCCAAAGTCAAATTCCAAAAAAAATATTCCAATTTTCTTTCAATTTTTTTTTTTAAAAAGAAAAAAAAATAACGACAATTCAACTCTTCATAAACTAAATTCTAACCATTTTTCCCATGCTAATGATGTTACTATTCGAAGATCTTAAATGAAATTCTCCCCCATAAATAATAAATAAGTCTATTACAGAAAATGATATTAACAATATTCATTTACAGAGTTTGTTAAAAATCGATTATTAGCGAAAGACACGGCTTAGACAAAATTTCAGTGTTTATAATTTTCGAAATAACCAGATATATAGCATTACCCACCACAATTATAGTTACACGTAGACAATTTCTCACTCTCACTTGCTCCAATCTCAACCACACAAAAAACAAAAAACAAGAGCAAATAAGAAAAGAAAAAAAAGAACTAGATAAGCCACAGGAACAAGCACCGGTTGTGCTTGTCAACCATAGCCATGGCAACTTCATCTACCACTTTGCTGCCATCACTCATACCTGCAACCACCCCATCAATCAACTCTCCAAAAAATCAACTTTTTTTGCTTCAAAATCGTTCTTTAAATCGATCCAAAAGGGTTTCCCTCGTTGTACACGCAGTCAAGCCCCCTGCTGGTGTAAAGCTTCTTCTTTTGCTTCTTCTGTCATTCCCATTTCTTGTTGCAGTTTTTGTTTGTTGTTGATGTTGTTGGTGATTATGAAGCAATTGGGCATGTTTGTTTGCTTCTTTTAGGTGGAATTTCCAAAAGTTGAGCCGCAGTTTAAGCCTCCGTTTCTTGGGTTCACTAGGACTGCAGAAATATGGAACTCTAGAGCTTGCATGATTGGAATCATTGGAGTTTTTGTTGTAGAGTTTGTGAGTACTGATTTCATGTGTTCAATCATCTATTAACATGTTAAAATAATCCTTATTTTTATTTTTATTTTCTTACCATTCTTTGAGCATAAACATTGGCTGAGTTTAGTTGATTGTGTGGTTTTGCAGATAATAAACAAGGGAATACTTCAGGTAATTGGGGTTGATGTTGGCAAAGGTCTTAACCTTCCTCTCTGAACAATTTTTTGGTCTGTGCGAGTAAATGCTGTCATATATAAAGTCAAGTTTAACTTTATTTTAATGGTTTCATGACCAAATTTTCAACTCGCCTTGTCATTTGAAAATCTTTGTAATCTTGTATGTGTGTACACAATCTTCCTTAATCTAAAATCTGTGTTGAGGTGAACTTCTGGTGTTCTTTGGTATAATTAAGTAATGCCAGTGTCATTGAATGCTGTTTATCTTGGTTTGGTAAACTGAATTCAAACTGCGTGGCAAGCTTAAACCAAGTTATTCACTCATTAAATTTTGAGACATTGTGTTTGTACTAAATGTTTTGTTTAATCATGAATTTTAAAAAAGTAATTTTTTATGCGTACCATATTGTAACTCCAAAGAAATAATATATTATTAGATTAGATTTGCTAGTGAAATTACAGAAGCAAAGCACGACCTACAATAAAAGAAGTTACAATAACTATTTCAACGAGCATTTTCCTAAAAACTTTTAGGAAAACAAAATAAATTTATAAACTTTTAAAATTAACTTATGAGTAAGTTAAAATAAAATTTATAGAAATTATAGGATAATTTCTTTAGAGTAGTTTGTGTATAGCTGATTTAGCTATTGAAAGAGTAAATTTTTCAATTTTATTTTCCTATTTTGCTCTCCTAAAAATCCTTTAAAAAAATTGTGTAAATATATCCATAATGAAATATAAATATTTGACAAAAATCACGAGTTTATGTACGAGGAAGATAGTATTCTCTTTAAATTTTAACTCTTTAAGGCAAGAGCCTTGTATTATCAATGTTGATCAATGACCAATATCATTGACATGGCATTATCATATAATGAAAAACATTGTTATGATAATACAAATATTTAAAAATTAATATAAAATATAAAGACATTTTAAAGATCAAAATAAATACAAAATGAATATTTTATTTAAGGATTTAAACCAAAAATGTTAAATTTATCAGATAAAAACGTGTTAAAGAAAAAATTACCGAAAACTCAATAAAATCAAGTGATAAGTAACGTAAAAATATCCAACATTCTTTTATATCCAATTTGTATTAACAAAAAAGGTCCTGCTATTCAATGTATTTGGAATGATAATGCGACTGTAAAAATTATTATATTACACTTTTTTTATTACTGACATTATATTACACAATGGTTTTTCACTATATTAGAAAGTAGTTTCAAGGTTGTCATGGGTCTTTCAACTTAACCCTGCAATTATTTTTTTTTCAAAGTAGATCACTACTCTTTTTGTGTTGAAAATAATTATAAATATAAAATTACGAAACCACATTCTGATTTTTCACCACGTAAGTGTAACTTCCAAACACCTACCAAATCAATAGTAAGAATGTCAATAAGAACATTAGTAATTATTGAAATTCATAACCACGTATCAAATTTCAGAAGTAACAAGGAAATTCACATTAACCTGCATAATTCAGACTCCTCATAGCTTTACTTCACTGTTGTAGATTAACAAGAGTCTTAACTAGCTTTGCTTTCAAAGCACAAAGCTTTTCATAAGATCATTTCATAAAATATTACATAAAAATTAGCTTTTGTCATCAATTTAAAAACATAAAATCAATAACGATTATAAAGTGTAGCAGCAAAAGGATACCCTGAAGAAGGACGATTTAAATAATCCTACTAATTCTAGTATCTATGACCTTCGCGTCTGTGTCGAGAGCATCAGCAAGTGACATCCTAGGGTGTTTCCACATAGACTCGGCCAAGTTCTTCATCTTCTCCCCTTCATCCTTTCTATTTTCTTGGACACTAAGTACTTCTGCATATGCACCTATAACATTAAGCAACATTTAGACAAGTCAGAATAATCTACAGCCATGCACATACAGAGCCTTAAAATGGAATATTAAGGCATAATGTTATTCAGTGGGGACTAGTCATTCCTTTGGCTTGTGTTTACTGTTTCTTAAGGTTAACTAACACTCTGAAGATTGCATTAATGAAGATGAAGAGAAAGACCAAAAATACAATATTTCAAGAAGGATAACAAGGTGCATAACAAAAGAAGATATTCTTGCTCATACATGATTTTTTAGTTTTTATTTTTCATTTCTTGAACTCATAATATGTAGGATTTATCATTTCCTTTTATTTGTAAAACAGGCGTAAATACGAACTTTCAGCCTACGCCATAGTCAGACCTATTAAGCCCAATAAAGCTAGAGGGTGACACTATAAAACAAGGAAAAAAAGAGCAATTTGAAGTCATCCATCTCCATTCTAAGCACAACCAGGTTTAATCACTGTCTTCCCGGTGAAACCCACTCTTTTAATTTCCAACATTGTTCTTAGTTTTTTCTCAGCCATTGTGTTTCTTCGCCACTATTGGGCTACCACCACCCAACCTGTCTCCCCACTGCACTATAGTTGTCACCGTCACCATTGCAGCCCTTTGGACTGACAACCACCACTGCCACTTCTCGCCATGCATGGCAGCATGTCCAACATCCTCTCTGGCAACAATCACCTTCATCGGACTCTGCCTTCACTCTTTCTTAAGATCAAAGTTTTTCATGTTCTTGACCTTACATAGACTTCCTAATGATTATTCACATATTCATGATCAAATTTTGGGTTTTCCAGCTGTATCTAACTTTATTTCCACTTATTCCATCCTATTGTGTGTTTCGGGTAAGTCAACCATTGAAATACCTTCTCCTGTCACCTATGTTGACTCTCCGGCATTGGTATTCAGCATTGGCAATCATGAAAAGATTTCACTACCTACACAACAAGTGGTTGAAGGACAAGTTGCAGTATGAGCTCTACTTTAACTATTGTTAGATATCTTAGATTATTAGATATCTTAGATTATTAGATATCTTAGATAGATATCTTTTCTTTATCTAATTACTTTATTATTATTTTTTATTTGTATTTTTTATTTAGTCGATATTTCTTTTATTATATTTTCTATACAAGAGAAATTAATCTTATACATAATTTTTCACTATATTCAATATGGTATCAAATCCAGGTTCCGATCCCAGGACCTATGGGTGATGTGTGTGCTACAGATGCAGTGCAGCATCATCTACCAAAATTAAATGTTAACATTTCTATGTAAGATAATTTTAAACAGTAAAATTAAATTAATTTCAGTAAAATCAAAGGATCACTATGCCTTGTACATGCACAATGGAATAAACAATTTATCACTATAACATTTTCTTTAGATATTTGGCTATCTCAAGGGCTTTTGCAGGCTCAATGTAAATGTTAGCTTGTAAATTCTTCAAAGAATTTTTCTACAATATAAGACTGGTTCATTTTAAAATAACAATATTTTGAAATACTCCAACACACTTCAATCAGGTTTTGACATCCTAGATTATAGTACTGTACTGAATTAAAGACTCTGACATACCTCTTGCAAGAGCGGCTATATCACTTCTATCTACAAATGGTGCAGCACCTACACAAGAAAAGTTTGGTTTCAATATGCCTTTACTATGTGTAGGTAGATATTTTATAGACACTACATGGATGTCCGGAATCAAACGGCACAACAATATTACCTTCAGTCTTGGTTTCCTCTGATGGATCCTTCAAAATATCTATCACTTTTCGGTAAAAGCCCTGTTCTCCAATTATAATTATTGTTTGAATTAAATAATATTTGTTGGTGATCAATTAGGTATACAAAGGGAGTGAAGGGGTCCTAAATAATTTAAGCAGATAATGTGTTATAAGTAGCAGACTACATTAGTCAGGTAAGTTTTAAATATGCATCTAAATTTGTTTCCCCAATGTTCATTCATACAGAATTTTCAAATTCTTCTATGAAAACAGTGGCACTGGCCTGACACTCGACCAAAGTAGGCCAATCAATTTGTTAAATACACAGTTCACATTTCTGCACAATCAAATAATGATATTAATTGCATATAGCAGCAGAAATAGATTTCACTTCATAGCACAATGATTTAAATGAGAACACAACCAGATATAAAACATCCAGGGGCGTCCCATTACTCATTAATCACTGTTATTTTTATTTTTGGAAAGCAGCAAAACAAACAAGCCTTTGCTATAAGTTAAAATTGATTAAATTTGTTGCTGACAATTTATATATTGGAGAGTTATAACCTCTTGAATCAACAGCGCACTTGAATGTTCCTGAATTGCTTTACGCCTATACATAAGAGCTAGGCTTGCTAATACGGCCGCCACCAAGGGATGCTTAGGGTCTCAACAAATAGACAGCCACCATACATTAGTCAATATACCATTATTAAGCTCAATGATAAATGCTTAGGTAAGAAAAAAAGAATGGAGAAGTCACCTCCATGGGCTTCCTCTGCCTCAGTCAATGCCTTTCCCAACTCATGCTCAGCCCAGTAGAAGTCACTGAGACAACAGTTATTAGTGGTATATAAACACCCCAAGAGTAACATAAAAAGGAAGGTAGCAGCACGGCTAAGGAAAAGCCAACAGAAATTATTATTAAGCCTACCCCATAAGTGCCTCCAACTGTCCATAAGCACACATGGACCCTACAAGTAATTGATTCGCACTCATGTTGCCAGCCGCTAAGTATGGATTGCCAGCCCTTCTTATTTGAGTAGCACCAAGTACAACACTTCGGTAAACTTCTTTTGCCAGTGAATAGTTCCCCTTTCTATGTAGGAATTCTGCATATGTTAGACCAGCAGTACCTACAAAACCAAAAATCAATTTGGTGTCGAAAAATGTCAGCTACAGTACCTTGAGAACAGGAGAAGGAGATACCATCCCAATACTTTTGATCAATAGGTTCGTCGAAGAATTCTTCAGCTGCATCAAGCACATATAAGCACCATCACAAGTAAAAGCAATGGACAAAAACAACTTTAACACAACCTGAGTCAACATTGCCTTTGACAAGTTCAATCAGCCCTTTCAGTGCTTTAGCACGTATAAAATGAGCCACAAAATCTCTTCTTTGAACCTCAAAGTCTTTTGCTTGCCGTTGATTCTCAACAACCTTCATGCACTTGTCAGCCACCGCTGCTGCCAAATCATCCTACATAGAAAAAAGTGAATAAACAAGAATAATGCTGCAAAATGAAGCCAAATATTTCACAATTGTTTTGCAAGTACCAACCTTCCCCATCTCTAAATAAAGCCCAGCCTGAGCTTCAAGAGCACCAACTACAACAAAAATCCAACATGACTCAAAGTCATTGACAAAAGTGATGTTAATATAGTAAGTGTTAGTGGCGTACTCTCTAATACTCCCTTTCTAACACATTCCTTGTTGTTGGTCCAAATTTGTTTAAAACTAAGGCGGGGTTAATTATATAAGGAGGGCATCCCACACAATTTTGTGATTCTCACAAATTTCAGTCAATACTATAGAAAGAGTGTGATGTCATTTCTCTAATAATACTAGTAAGAAAATAAACAATAACAGTAACCAACAAAACGGGTGGAAAAGCAAAAGAAATTACCCCTAACTCCCAAATAAGAATTGGTTAATTCTTGAACATCCTCGAGCTTTTCTATTGCTTCAGTGTACTCTCCTCTAAATTCAACGAAAAAGATATCTCTAATGAGTTCAAACAATCACCGACAAAATTGTCCAACATAACAACTAACACACCAACTAATCACAAAGGATTACCTTTCGTACAAAATCGTGGACCTAGCAAGCATAGCCATTCCCTTCGAATTCTCGTGCTTTGAATCCCTGCCCTCAGTTAACTCACAGCTAAGGCAGTGCTTCAACACACACAAACCCATCCGAAACGACCCAACTAAAGAAATACACCCGAAAAAACAAAAAGACGTTAACTTCGGCCGAAACACACAAATGGGTCGCCAAAAAACACGGCTTTTGATCAAATAACTCACGTGATCTTTCCTTCCTCCATTGATTCACGGCGTAGTTGATCATCCTAATGGCATCGGGGACGACCATGTGGGACTCTAATTCCAAGCCAACGGTAAACGGTCGGAACGATGAAATGGGAAGAGGAGAGAGGTTAGTGGGGAATGGGTTTGCTTTGAGAGCAGAGGAAGAAGAAGAAGTTCTTGATGATAACTTCGCTGCTATGCGAAACATGGTTGAGTTTGGTAGCAAAAGGTTGGAGAAATGTGAGGTTTCCGAATACTGTGTGAACGAGGAGAAGGAAGGGTTTAGGGTTTTTAGGTTTGGAGCATGATATTTGATTGAATATATTAAAATATTATTTTTTTTATTTGATTTTTTGTTTTTAAGTATACTTTATATATAAAATAACTAAATTATAAAAAACAAATATGACATGTTAACTAGTTTTTTATGAATAAAAATTAGTTGGATCGGAAGATGAAGTTGGCTCACTTTGTTAATCGTTTCCCTATTATTCTTATTTTAATATTATATATAGTATTTTCTTTATAATATCAAAATTTATTGGTTTAACTATTTAAATCTTCTAATTTATTCTGTTGATAATCATATTTTAAAAGTTTAGGTCTTTGTTTAAGTTCAACTTGACTAATTTAGTAAGGGATAAGAAAATATATTTGTTTTCCAATGACAAATATTATACGTTGAATAGTTTTGATGAAGATGAAGTTTTGATGATGTCCAAATCAAGTCAAGATTTATCAAGATTCATGAAGATTCTTTGAAGACTTATTTTTGTTATGAAAAAACTTTTGTAATAATTATAGTTTAATTGTTTAGGACTTAGATTTGTAGTAGGTTTTGATTCTTGTACCTTTATATTTTGTATTTGTTGTTTAGAATCAAAACTTCCCCGTTTTAATCGATTAATCCTTGATATAATCGATTAAAATCGTTGCAGAAGCCAAAACCCAATCAGCTTTGGAAT
>NC_028354.1:1682557-1684219 GCF_000741045.1 Vigna radiata var. radiata
ACACGTTTGAATTAAAAACCCTCTTAGTTTGTTATTCCACGCTAACAATTCCACTGCAGTCAATTCTAACAATTGGCATCAGAGCTCGCTTTGATAGTCATTCAAATGGCAGGATCATATCAAACCTTTGCAGAGGGTGCCTTTATCAATAGACCACCTTTATTCACAGGTGAAAACTTTGCATTCTGGAAGGTTAGAATGCAAATTTTTATTGAGTCTATTGATTGTGAGATTTGGGATGTTATTGCATTTGGTTCGTCTTTTCCTACTAACAATTTGCAGGAACCAAAGCCCCGTATTCAGTGGATTGCTGAAGAGAAGAAAAGATTTCAAAATGATGTGAAAGCCCGAAACATCATTTCATCTGCTTTAACCGTTGACGAGTTTTACAGGATCTCAGTTTGTAAGACCGCTCAAGAGATGTGAGAAGTGCTGAGAGTGACCCACGAAGGTACAAATGACGTGAAGAGAGCGAGAAAGAATATCCTGATCCAAGAATATGAAATGTTCAGGATGAAGCAAGGAGAAACAATATCAGATGTTCAAAAACGCTTCACCAATATCGTAAATCACCTCATTGGACTAGGTAAGTCTTTCGAGAATGATGAACTTAATATAAAAATTTTGAAATCTTTAGACAGGTCATGGCAACCAAAAGTGACTGCAATTTCTGAGTCACAAAATCTCAACACAATGACTATGGCGACATTATTTGGAAAGTTGAGAGAGCATGAACTTAACCTTGGAAGACTAAATGAAGAAGAAGCAATGGCAAAAGCAAAGAGAAAGAGTTTAGCCTTAAAATCTGAGGTAGAAAGGAGCAAAAGCAAAAGAGAAGATGAAGACTCAGAAGATGAAGAAAATCTGAGACTCATGATAAAAAGGCTCAACAGGTTCATGAAATCAAAAGACAAAGGAAGATTCAAAGTTGAAAAGAAAGAAAATCAAGAATCNTCCTCAAAATATAGATGTTATGGTTGCAGAGAAAGGGGGCACTTAAAAGCGGACTGCCCAAATCAAAAGAAGAATGAAGAAATAAAGGAAAAGAAATCCTTCAAGAAAAAGAAGGCCTACATCGCATGGGACGATGACAATGAAACAATTTCTGATTCGAGCGAATCTGATGAAGAGGCAAACATCTGTTTAGTGGCAGACGACGACGCTGGAAGCCAAGTAAGTACATCTAACGATTATGATAATTATAGTCAATATAGTGAAAGTGAATTGCATGAAACTTATGCTGCTTTACTTGTAGAATCTGAAAAATTAGATAAAGCTCATAAGAAATTGAAAAAGGATTTCAAAAATTTAAAATTAGATTTTGAAAATATTTGTGAAGAAAATAAAAATTTAAAATCAGATTTTGAAAATATTTCTGAAGAAAATAAAAATTTTAAATCAAATTTTCAAAATATTCTTGAAGAGAATAAAGATTTGAAAAATAAAATTTTATTTTTTGAAAAAGGTAAATATATTAGTAATGATGAATGTGCTTCTTGTTTGAATTTTAAGAAACTACTAAACAACACAACCTTAGGAGAATGTAGTAAAAATAATGAAAATAAGGTTGTTAAAAATAAGTATGTTCCTAAAATTAAAAATAAGCATAATAATAGAACCTGTAGAACATGGGTAGAAAAAGGAACAACTTATAGGAACACA
>NC_028354.1:1688804-1689919 GCF_000741045.1 Vigna radiata var. radiata
AAAAAAAAAGGAAAAAGAAAATAATAAAATAATCTTCCTTAATACAGGACACGTCACTTTAGAATGTTTTTTTTGAAATATTAGTTTAATATGGTAATAATTTGAATTATATTGTCTGACAATAATTACAATCTTTGTCATGAATATTTATTTGATTGCAATCAAGACCATTTCTTTCCCTGTTTTGTCCATTGTCAATTAATTCGCTATTAAGGCAAGATCACATTAATATTACAATATGTGTCTATAAGTACACACTCTGTGGAAGGAAAAAGGGACGAGAAAATAGAGGAAAACACTTAGAGATATTAGAGATTGAAGAAGAGAGTATAGAGAAAAATATGTTCTCACACAGGTTGTGAACAACAATCACTGAGGAAGCACTAAGGGAATTCCAGAATCTAAAAAGGTATGTCTACACTCCTATTCTTCTCCTTTTATTATACTTTAAAGTTTTCTTCCAAAGATTTTTTTTTACATACATACAATGTTTTCTTAAATTCATGATTTTTTAAATATAAGTGCACGTCGACCTATGTCCAGTTTCTTTTCTTCTTTTTCCACCATTTTTTTAACACGAAAAATACACAAAATATTTAAAACCAAAAGCTCATTTTTGTTAAACTAAACCTTTTCACTTTTTTCGAAAAATGTCAAACAATCCATAATAATTTTTAAACAAACTCACAAACCTTTTTCTAAACAAAGAACTACGTGATCCCTGATTATCCATTAATGGATATACGTAGGACCAAGGTCAATCCTTGCCGGGTTCATAAAATAGAAAAAATATTTTTTGTTTCATAATAATTTCTTTTATTTTATTTTGCTTTTACTTATGGGGAAAATTAATTATTTTGGAAAACCACAATAATTTTATACATTTAATTAAAGGTACTGCCTTTGGGCAGGCATAGTAGGGTGCTAATACCTTGTTACGTGTAACCGATTCCCGAACTTAAAAATCTCTTTTTCGTAGACCATGCTTTTATCTTAAGGTTTTTCCATAGTTTTTCCATAATAAACTACGGTGGCGACTCCCAAAATATTTTCCAAAACCCGTTTGTTTTTCAGTTCGCCGTCCCGTCGCGATCCCAGTTGCGACAGTAGGTTTT
>NC_028354.1:1691099-1693947 GCF_000741045.1 Vigna radiata var. radiata
TGTGGTGCTGGTACATTGCAACTACGGTGACGGAGGAATAGCTGGTTCATCCTTGGTGCGTCTGAGGAGGTGTGTGGAAGAGGATCATCCTTCGTGAAGTATTCGGAGGAGGTGTGTGGAAGAGGATCATCCTTCGTGAAGTATTCGGAGGAGGTGTTTCATCCTTCGTGAAGTATTCGGAGGAGGTGTCTCATCCTTTGTGAAGATTCAAAGGAGGTGCAGGTTCATCTCTTGTGGTATCAAGAGAGGTGGTTTCTAAACTTTTACAAATTATTTTTCTCTGTGATTATTATTTGTAATTGTTATGTGATAGTGGACTGTTTATCTCGGTTTGAGATAAGCGACTGGACGTAGGATTGGTAAGATCCGAACCAGTATAAAAATCATCTGTACAAATTTCTCTCAACCTTACTCTTTTATTTATATTTATTATTTGCGTAGTAAGTGAAATTGAGACGAAATTAAAAGACACACGTTTGAATTAAAAACCCTCTTGGTTTGTTATTCCACGCTAACAATTCCGCTGGAGTCGATTCTAACATTATGTTTGTTTTCTCCAAAATTTGTGAGATATATATGATTTTCTTGTTGTCTCTTATCAATGATTTGTGATAATTTACAACTTTAAGAAAACACAACTATCAATTTAGGAGATCGAGTTAGAATTTTGGAAGATAGTTAGAATTTTGGAGGTGTCTCATTTCTTTTTTAGTTTTTAATATGTTTCATTTTTTTTCTTATTTTTATATAAATATGTATACATGATAGAACACTCTAAATACTATGATATTTATATATATTTTTGTTGATAAAGGAAGATTTCAAAGCCAAGAAAATAGGATCCGTAACTACTTTCACAACTTCAAGTGTTATTCTCATTCTTTACAACAGAACAATCACCTCTCCAACTACCAATAAAAAGCTTGAGCAATAAGTGGAGGTTGTAAAATTATATATAGGATGTATTGTGTTTTATATAAAAAAAAAAAAACCTAAACTAAAATATATAGTTATTGCTTTCTTCTCTTGTAAACATTAAGTACATGTGGTAACTATGAGCTCAACAAATATCAAAATAGCAGAATACTTGGAAAACAACTCTTTCAACTCTCGTAATTTTTATTAGCATATAAGTTATCATATATTAATATTTTCTTATTGAATGTATTATTCTTTTCCAATTGGTCATGTTATCTTCAATTTTGATATTGGGATTTAGTATGTTCTTATACGTATTTATGTTATAAATATATCATTCTCAACTTCAAATTTTAAAGTGAGATCTCAAAAGTGATATTGATAATTATGTTTGATTAAAGTCATTTTAATACATTACATTGTTAGAAATATAAGAAATATATTTTAATACAGTTATAGTTTAATTTTTAATTATTAAAAGAATATATAAATCATATGTTCTGAATGTGATTGTTAAAATTAAGGTTTAATTATTATGAAGTCTTTATTTAGAGTGTGAATCTCAAATGGATTTTTTTTCGTTTTAATTGGGTTATTTTATTAAAATTATTTCAATTAGACTCTATCATTAAATTGGACTTAGAACATGCCGACAGTGTTGTTTTAAATAATTTGGCTAGTTGTTAGATACTTATGAGTCTGGGTAGATTTTTATTTTTTTAAAAATTAAAAAAATTAGGAAAAGTTAATTAAAAAACATAAAACTTCAACATCACATGTCACGTCAATCTAACTATAACGGGACCAATTTAACGGTAGGGGTCTAATTATAGCAATTTTCACAAAAAATAACCTAATTGAGACCGAAAAAAAGAAAAGGACCAATTTGAGATTCCAACCCCAAATAAAGACATCCCGAATGATTAAACCTTAAAATTAAACTTCATTAAACTCACTCAATATGTTAAGACGTTACAAGAATACATTTGAATATATTATTTTCTCATATCATGAATGTTAAATGTCGAGGATATTAGAAAAATATTCAAGGAATTTATATTTGATAAATATTTTTAGACCTTATAGGTAAAAAAAAAATTTAAGAAAACTTAAGAATTTGCAAAAATATCAACTAGAAAATGTAATCATGAAAACAGAGTTATAAGGTTGACTCAATGGTAAAAATTGGAAAGGAGGATGGAAAATAATATAGGATCAACTTTTCTACTAACATTTAGAAACTAAGGTTGATTTAAAGGGTTTGGAAGGGAAAATAAGAGATGTTGTTGGTTCAACTTTTTCACTAACATTTAGAAACTATAAGATTGATTTGAAGGGATTGGAAGGGAGGGTGTAGAAGTTGTAAGTTCAATTCTTGAATGTAATCAATGGATATGATATTTTTTTATGATATACATACATACATACATATATATATATATATATATATATATATATATATATATATATATATTGTTTTGAAGAATAAGTTAGGACTATCTCAAATGGGGATAACACTACATGGAGTGAAGGAGAGACTCATCCTTCAAACCAGACATAGGTGGTGCATTTTTGGAGGAGGCGTGGAGAGCAAGGTTCATCTTTCGTTCTAGAAAGTCAATGGTGCCTAAAGGAGAGGCTTGGACTATTTGTTGAGAGTGTTCTCCTTGTGAGTGTCATCTTCTCTAGCCTTATCTTGAGACTAGAGCTTTAATGGTGAGGAAGAAGAAGAAGAAGAGGAAGAAGAAGAAGAGGAAGAAGAAGATGAAGAAGAAGAGGAAGAAGAAGAAGAAGAAGAAGAAGAAGAGGAAGAAGAGGAAGAGGAAGAAAAGGAAGAAGAAGAGGAAGAAGAGGAGGAAGAAGAGGAAGAAGAGGAAGACGAAGAAGAAGAAGAAGAAGAAGAAGAAGAAGAAGAAGAAGAAGAAGAAGA
>NC_028354.1:1694447-1697668 GCF_000741045.1 Vigna radiata var. radiata
CTATTGGAAGTGGTGTATATTCAATGTGGATAGTGCCTCCTTTGTCAACCTCCTCATCTTTAGGTACTTGCAAAACATTACAACTATTAGAATTAGTACCTATTGTTTTGTCCTTTAGTGCAGCTTCTCTTCTTGATTTCTTATGTCTGATCCTCTTTTTAATTCTAGTACTTTTCTCTTTAGAGCCAGTATACATTAACACATATTCTTGATCTTTCAAAGTTATTATTCCATCATGGATACGCATTGCCATTTTAGAAGTCCTCATAAAAGGTCTTCTTAAAATTAATGGAATCTTTCCTTCATTCTCCATATCCACGACTACAAAAGCAATCAAGAATTCCAACTCCTCAATACGAACAATTGCATCCTCCACCTTACCAGTTGTTTTCTTAACAGAACCATCTACAACTGTTATAGTAGTGTTTGTTGGTTTTAGCACTAACCCTTTTATTTTCTTCAAGTAACTTAAGGGCATTAAATTTAGGCTAGACCCAGAGTCGATCATTGCTCTTCCTATATCCACATCATTTATCACGCAAGGAAGAGTTAACAATCATGGATCCTTCATTTTTGGTGGATGATGTTCCTTTCTTGGCTGCACAAGTACTTCTTATTCTGCTTCTTCCGCATCTAGGTCTATCAATTCTCTAAGGTAATAATTAATTTTCTTTGAATAAACAGGAATTTGAGGATGACTTTCTTCTCTGGGAACCATAGTCACATGTCTAAATATTTCTCTCATCTGCCCATTGTGACTATCTCTTCTTTTCTCAACTTCTTTCAATCGCTCTTCTTCTTTCTCTTCTTCACCAAGCTCGTCTTTCTCACTTACCTCTTCTTCATCACTGCTAATCTTAATCACTTCTTCCTCTGCTTTTCTTTTCTCCCTTACTACAACAGCATGACATTCCTCCTTAGGATTAACATCAGTATTAACCCTAGATTGATTCTTCTCTGTGATTTCAATCCTCTTTGACAGTTGACCAAGTTGCATCTCTAATGATCTAAAAGTAGCTTGATCACTTGAATGTTGAGAATGATAATCTTTCACAAATTTTTCAAATCTATTAGAAAAGTCTCTAACATTCTCTGTCAATTGATTTATTTGTTGCCACAAAGGAGAAGGTTGTTGTTGCCTGAAGCCTCCTTGTTGCCCTGATGGGTTGTTCTGTTGTTGGCCAATACTTGGATGATTCTTCCAACCTTGGCTAAGATTTCCTTGGTTGAAATTCCCTTGTCTGTACTGGTATTGGTTCCCCATATAGTTAGCTTCCTGCTGCATCTCCTCAAGTATAGCACATTGACCATTAATATGTCTCCACCACAAAGATCACATAGTTGTTGTGCTTGAGAGACATTACGAAGCTCCTTTGGAAGTTGAGAAAGGATCTTTGTCAATGTATCTAGCTTTTGGGTCAAAATATGATTTTGAGCTAGCATTGCATCATTTGCAGGTAAGTGCAAGACTCCTCTATGTTGTGTCGGTACGCCCCTTTCACTATACGCTTCTTGACCATTAACTGTCATTCTCTCTATCAAGTCATAGGCTTCATCCTCAGTCTTCTGTTTGATATCACCTCTAATTGAGGCGTCCAACATCATCTTAGACTGCATATTCAGTCCACCAAGGTAGGCAAGAACAATGGTTGTCTTGTCAAATCCGTGAACTGGTGTTTTTCTGAGTAATCCTTTGAATCGCTCCCATGCTTGACTTAGAGTTTCTTCCATGCTTTGCTTGAATGATGAGATCTCCAATTTTCCCTGAGTAACTTTAGACCGTGGAAAATATTTGTTGACAAATGCTCTAGCCACAGCTTCCCATGTTGTAAATGTTCCTTCAGGAAAGGAATTGAGCCACGTCTTAGCATTGCCTTCCAATGAGAACGGGAACAAACTAAGCCTTACTCTTTCATCTGATACACCTGTCATCTTCACTGTGTTGCATATTTCATTAAATGTTGTCAAATGGTCATAGGGATTCTCATTTGACAGGCCATGAAACTGTTTGCTCTGCACCAGGTGTATAAGTGTTGGATTCATCACCATGTTGGTCGTTTGATCTGTAGGCATAACTATGCTGCTAAAATGGAAAGGGCCAACCGTATCTGATTAGTCTGCAAGAGTGCATCTTGGAGGAGTTCTTGTCTAAGTATCGTTTTCCCAAAGGACTCTTAGGCCTTAACTTTCATGTAAACAAATCGTGTAAGACTTGAGAAGAGAATAAATTTGGTGGTTATATGCAAAGAAAAAAACTAAACATGCAATGCAGTTGATTCAATTGGTTTTGAGAAACTATGGATGAATGGTGTTGTTGGGGTTTACAATTTCATCTTATCCACTCTCATATATCTACTCTTCTTATTTACTTCACTTATTTATCTCATTGCCATGCACACTTTCTTATTTACCCTTAACCCAATCCCTTGGTGAAAAGAGCCTATTATTAATTACCAGCTTGTTATCCCTAGCCTCCCCTAGTAACCAATAATGCAATGTGATCGGAAGCAACTACATATTGATAAAGACAAACATCTTTTACTGAAATAGTTAAACAATAAAAGCATTGAGCACAGATGAGAACCCAACAATTGATAAACAAGTATATGACAAGCATATGAAATAAATAAGAATTTGAATATATGAGAGTTTCAAAAGATTACATTGTTCCCCAACAACAAAGGGTTTAGTTCACCATAATCATGGTGAAACTAGATGAAAATAATGAAAGAGTGGAAGAAATAACCTTAAACTTGGTTGAATGGAGCCTAAGCATCCAAGGAACCTCCTCCAAGGTGTGGAATAGCTCTGGATGTTTCTCTCTGCCAAAAGAATCCTCTTTTAATTCGCTATGGGGCTATATATAAGCCCAAAAAGATAACAGATAGATTACATAAAGATTTACAGAATCTAGCTAAAAAACAGACAACCGCCCAAGCGCCTAAATTCACCACTCAGCGGTTTGCCTCTTGCCGCTTTGACCGCTCAGCGATCAGTTTTGCTGCTTTGACCGCTCAACGGTCAGTTTTGCCGTTGAGCAGTTTCCCTCTAATCGCTCTGAGCGCTCAGCGGACCATTCTGGCGCTCAACGGCTTGCTTGACCCTTCTTTTCATCATTTTTCTCCTTCTTTCATGGGTCTAAGTCCACCTTACTTCACTTCCATCTTTAATTCATCTAAAAACCCTGCAAAACAATGCAAAACAAGCATAATATCGCTAAA
>NC_028354.1:1697723-1723891 GCF_000741045.1 Vigna radiata var. radiata
CCTGCAAAACAATGCAAAACAAGCATAATATCGCTAAAACCAACTTTTGACTCTCACAAGACACAACTAAGTGTTTTACTTGATTTAAAGCTCATTCTAAGCCATAAAGGGTGTGTTTTACTATCAAATTTAAGTATGAAAATAACAGTTTTTAGACTGTTATCAGTTACTCAAGCAATGGACATCTATAGTTGTCTTTAGACGTCACTTCGGCGGGATCTGACGTCTAAGAGGTGGAAAAGAGTGACTATTTACTTACCCGGCAGACATACAGGCGTCAGGTAGCAAGTTCCCTAACGTCTATAGTCTGACAGGTAGGTGAACAACTATTAATTTTTGCCATATAGATGTCGATGACCACTCAGAACCGACGTCTATATGTCTGAAAGAAATGACATTTCACCTAACTATCAGACATATAGATGTCTATATGGCCAACTTATTTAAGAAAATGTCACCGGTCATCAATATACGTCGCTCTTACCCTTAATCGACGTCTATGGAATGACGTTAAACAGCATTTTTACATTAGTGAAATGAAATTCTTTGTTCTTCAAATATCTAAGAACACTTATTCGTTACTTGTTTTTCCCCTGATATATTTATTGTGGCATGAGATCTACTATATGACTATAAGGAATCAAGCTTCCTATTTCTCACAAAATAACCACCATTATTATTTCGAATTACTCTTCACAAAGATTTCAAATGCTCAACTGTTATGGCTTTCTCCAATGATAAAGGAAATTCTTGAATAGAAAACGGTACTATACTGCTTTATTGATCTCATGTTTCAAGGCCATCTCGAACTTCTTGCATATCTTTTTTCTTCTATACCAACCCATATTATAATCTTACTCGAAATATATCAAATGATCTCATCACTAGTGGAAAAACGTTGATTAACGTCGGTTATTTTCGGCTTTTAACGTCTACAAAACAACCGACGTCATTTTCGGTGACGTCAATGGGACATCGGACATGAATATAACCAACGTCTATAGTGACGTCAGTCAATACCATGTCCGACGTCACTAAACGTCGGGAGTAGGACTAATTGGACGTCTAAAAGACTTCGAAAATGACACTGACTGACATCTAAAAGGTACTATAGACGTCAGTATATACATTAACCGACATCTAATCCAATGGTTGTGTTTTAGTGCATTTTTGTTCCCGTTTTTGGATAGCCTAGTAGCACAATCTCCTTTTGCTAGTTTTCCCCCAAAAAAAAGCTTGCTTCTTTTGAATTTCTTATGGGTCATTTCAACCCAAAACCGAACCTGGGTTGTTGCTTAGTTCCATTTTCATCCGCAAGAGGGAAAAATCACGGTGAAACGATAACTAGGCAACGACCCAGGGTCGTTTTTGGGTTGAAACGACCAAAAGAAATTCACAAGACGCCACTTTTTTTGGGAGACAGCTAGCAAATGGAGAATGTGTTACTACGTTACCCTAAGAAATGAACAAAACTGCACTAAAACACAACACAAAGAAAGCAAATTTTAATCAGTTGAACCAGAAGATAATCGAGGAAAGACTAAACAAAGTTTAAACGGTAAGCATAAAAAAAAAACCACGCACCTAGGATGCAATGCCACAAGAGAGAAAAAGGAGAGGAGGAAAACGATAAAGATATCAGAAACAACAATAGAATGCCGCAAGAGAGAAAAAGAAGAGGTGTCGCAAGCGAGAAAAAGAAAAGGTGCCACAAGAGAAAAAGGAGAAGAGGAAGACGATATCAGAAACTGAATGCCGCGAAGAGTTTGTGGTTTATTTGAAATGAAATTGGGCGTCGGTTTCTCCAGAAAGCGACGTCTACAATCACCTAGACGTCGGTTATCCCACTAATATGACGTCCAAGTTAACATTTAAACTGACTTTTTGAATACCCATTAGACGTCAGTTTCGAGGGGAGTCGACATCTAGGAAGCTGAACCGATTGACGTTTGATTTCTTGTCATGGTTGTTCACGAGAGTTGTGATGGGGTGCCGACGTCTATAATAACGTAGACTTCGGTGCCCTTCTAACCGACGTCTAAGGCCCTCGAGTTTGGTGAATATAATTAATTACAGGCACATAGACGTCGCTTCCCCTCAATACCGATGTCTAAATTGAAGAATTTGTTGTCTTCTCGCCTTCCAGGTAGGCCTTAGACGTCGCCTTTTGACTACGTGACGTCTAAGCGCCTGTGAATTAGGTGAAGAGCATTAATTGCAGCCTAGTAGACGTCGGTCCCCGTTAACACCGACGTCACTGGACTGTCTTCTCGCCTACCTCAGGCCATTAGACATCGTTTTGCGGCAGTGGGGACGTCTACAATATCATAGACATCGCCTTACCATAAAACCGACGTCTAGTTTACCAAACTATTTACGATAATGCCACCATCCACTCATATACGTCGGGTTATCAGCAAACCTACATCTTCTGAATGACGTTAAACAGTGTTTTTACACTAGTGCATGCCTAATAACAACTAAATCCTACGAAAATCAAATCCTAATAAACTAAACCATATATATAATTTAATGTATAAAAAATACTTTAAAATAATAATAAACTGCACAAGAGAAAAAAATTCTCTTACAATTTTAATAAACTTCATAAAAAACTTCTTTGAAAAAAATAATAAATTCCATGAAAGATTTTCCTAAGAAAAAAAAAAAAAAAACTCTGGACTTCCCTTATTACGTTTCCAGTATTTGAACTCTAATTCGGTGCAACTTCTTTCTTGATCAATGCCTACTCCTTTGCCTATTTCCCTCTAACCTCTTCTCATAATTTCTAAAAGGATTTTGATATACATCTATTCAGCCCCCATTTAATAAGGAAATATATGTTTTATTGATATTCTTCATCGTAATTGTCGTTGATGTGTAATTATACTAATTTAAAAGTCTTTTAAATTTTAGTACAATAAAAATATCCAATTGCCAACTTTATTCAACTTTTAAAAATTTATTCCTCTTTTTAAAATATTTATATTTTCTTAAATAATTAATTTTGATAAATTTATTATTCCGCTTTTAAATTAAAAGCAACTTTATAAAAATAAATAAATAAATAAGAAAAAATAATAAACTATTTATTTATATAAACATAAACTATTATCGGTTCTCACATTCTTTCAACCTAAAAAATGTATTAAACACAAATAAATGAGGATAAAAGTCTCATTAAATTCTCATGTTGTATTCTATCTGCTCCTAGTTTTACCTAGTTCAAATCTCTACCTCTTAGTTGTTTAACTTTTGTGCCTACTATTTTCATGAGACTAAATTTGTAGGATATGTACTTCTTTAACTCTATCTTACCTTGTTCAATGACATGATCGGGATATGCCATGCCTTTCCTTAGTTGCAAAAACATGAAATACATTATGTAGATTTCTTTCAAGCTCTTCCTACCTTGTAGTGGGAGTAACTCTAAGAACATGTGATCTTAAGTTTCAAACTCCAATTGTCATCTCCTTTGATCTACATATGAATCTTATCTTTCTAAAGGTAATTTCATCTTGTCTTTTCATCTTTATCAATAGTGTTTTTAGGATATTTGGTCCTAGTAATATGCTTTCTCCATATTGATACAAACACAAGGATTCTCCACTTTCAACAATACAAAGTTTCAAAGGATATCATTCATACACTTGTATGGAAACTGTTACTATAAGTAAATTCTACAAAGTAAAAGTTTTCCCAACCTCCAATATGGTAAAGTATACAAACCTGCAAAAGATCTTCAAAGGATTGTATAGTCCTTCACCTAAAATCATATATATTTTACAATTCTTTATCATTGGGCACGCAAACATTTCCTTTAAACTTCAAGGTTCCACCAACTCTTACAAAAAAAATTCTTGACTCCTATGTTCCATTTGTACCCTGAACTTGTGATCTACCAATTGCCTTTTTTTAACCATAACATAAAAAACTCATTAGTTACACTCTAAGGTTCATGTCTTTGAACTATTATAACATCTCCAATTCTTTTACCATCATGGCAACTATATGAACAAATTTTGCTTGAGTGGTGTTTCTTAAACGACTAAGTAATTACCAGAAGCAACATAGTTTAAGTCAAAATTTTGTTCATTATCTTTTCTCTTGGGAAATGATGCTTAAGAAAGGGTAAGTTGTGATTAAAGGACTCAAGCGATAAATTTAATAATGGCAAAATATATTTTTCTGCACATGTATAATTTTATCTTAATTTATAAATTTGGTTGGTTTTAATTAATATAAAAAATTAAAAAAAAAATTACGATGTCGTTTGGTATTGTTAAAAACTAATGGATCTGTGCTTGACATTGGATAAAAAGTATCATTGTGATTCGTCTCCTTCCTCCTAATTATAGCTCCTCACTACCAAATGAGCTTTGAACATGATGTGTTTCAAGTAGACGATCCTAAATAAATATCTTCATCAAAATTCACTTGCAACCAGCATGTCTACATCCAAATACTCTACCTTTTCACGCATAGCAACTACTCACGTTTTAACTTTAACACAAGCAATTGCATCATGAAAATAGCCATCCACCTCTATTGTTGTCACCAAGACAAAGGCAAGGGTATCCTCAAACCCTTATCTCTTTAGCTACCTCGTTGCCTTTTAACCCAACAAACAGAGGTTTGAAGATTATATTGTTCTTGTTGCACTAAATGGTTAGGTGTGGAATTTTTATATACTTTTGGTCTACTAAACTCTTCTCTAGGAGTTTCCTTAGGTTTTAGACGCAACTAAAGATTTCATAATGAATTCAAACCCATTAACCAACCTAATTCACCGTGAATTTGAGCTCGAATAGAAATTAATACAAATGCTTTAATTGTTAGTCAAGTTGAACCTAATTTACTTAACTTACACTTTAAAAACGAGTTGGAAGTAAGTTGATATGGAACCCACCAATAACAACTTTTTGTCATTTTTTTATTACAATTAATTGTTTACTACTTATAATTATGTAAGTTCACAATTTAATCTTTTTAAATGATATAATGTTATTCAATAATGTTTTAGTGATTTGAATGCTTAATTTAGTTGTTTGTCAAATTATATAAGTTTACATTTTGATATAACTTCTATCTTTTGTAATAATACTTGGTAAAATAGATGAACACATTTATTGTACTCTTATAAATTTGTACTCTTATAAATTGATGAGTCTAGTCAATACATTTTGGTTCTAATATAATAAATATATAATCCACTTACCCATAGTTAAGTCAAATTACAAAATTTTTAACTCACCACAAAATAAATTAGATCTAATTAACTTATTTTTAACTCAACTCAAACAATTGCTTATTTGATCTGGGTTCATGTTCACGTAAGCTGAACATCCAAACACCTTCGCATTGTGTAACCAGCATTTGTTAGATCACATATCAATGGAGTCTTGAATTTGATAGTTGTGGAAAGGAACATGGAGTGGTAATTGCTTCACCTCAATATCAATTATCTAACCCAAAATGTGACAACGTATGTCTTGCTCTCTAAAAAAGATTTTTGCATCTGTCTGCAACTTTATTTTGTCATAACACATGACGAACAATCAATTGTTTCCCAATTTTGTCTCCACAAAAATAATTAAACTCCTAAAAGAAAAAACTCCATATCATTATCAGTTTGTAGACACTTGATTTTTTTTCCTGATTTCATTTAGCATCAAGAGTATTCAATACTTTAATTTAACAAATTTAGTATAATTATTAATGGTTAAATGAAATGATATAACTTTCTATTAGTCCCCCAACAATTAAGTTAAACATAGTTCAACATAACCTTCGTAGTATATACTTTATTCAGAAACCTTTGCACGTAGTATTTCTCAAACACACAATGCTAAAAAATGAGAGCTTAAATAATTACAACCCTGGAAATTTGTCGTCATGCACTAAGTTTGCCTCCATAAAGTAGGAATTGGCCACAGTTTCGTCAGCTAAACACTATCAGTGTCATTGCTTCATGCTATTTTACAGCTATACACGTGAAAAAAAATACAAAAATAAGCGCAGCGGGCAGCAGACATTAAACATTTTGATGGAAAAATGCATGCCAAAACAAAATACTATTACTATACCCAACCACTTAACAAAAATGTCAAAGGAGATGCACCGAGTTATGAACATGGTGGTGCCTCTAACCTTGCGGTTCTGGACAAGATACGAGATTTGAAATAGCATTGCTCTTCTCATGATGAAGATTATCAACAATAGCAATTGAAAGAGTATAGAGCTTTTGTGCAAACATCATGCATTTTAATAGAGATAAAAAAAAGAAAAAAAATAAAAGACTGTTAATCATATGTATATTCCAACGTCATCACACTTACGAGTGTTCAAAACATGAGCTTCATGAGTATGCAGTTAATCTGTTCAATTTTCCAACCAACTTTTGGCCAGTAGTCAACAATATCGTGATTGGCCTTTTAGCTGTACAACGTTGACACTAAAAGTACTGAAACTAAATTCAAGCTAAATTTGAAGAAACAAAAAAAATATATTCCATGCTTCAAAATTCCTTTGCTCTTTGCCTCAATTGATCAAGTTCCAACTCAATCTCAGAGTCTCGAAATGGGTTGGTGCTAGTGGTGCCACTTCTTCCAGGAGGAAGGTCACCTTTCTGCTTGAAGCAAACAGGCAAACAATTTAATGAAAAATTTTATAAATAGCACCTAGGTAGTATCGCACAAAACTTCCTCTCCGTCTAATTTTACTTTAGTAAGACGGAATGCGTTACGAAAAAGAAAAAAGAAATCCCTTGCCTTTCCCAGGTTTAACTCCTAGTCACAAAACAGCGAAAACTTGCAAGACAAAATTAAATTCTCGTGGCCCAAACAGAAGCTATTTCACATTTGAAGCTTACCTTTGAACCACCAGATAATTCTTTCTTCAAATTTGCGAGATCGTCATCAACTGATGAGCTCTCGAGCAATGCAAACTGCAAAAATCAATAATTAATCGCTGCAGAAGAATGAAATCCAGGAATTTCACAATCAATCATGATGGGGAAATTGACCTTGCCTCCCTTAAGGTTTCTATATTGAATGACACTCTTATATATTCTAGTTTTAAAATTGACATTCCTCAATAGTTTTAAAATAATAGCATTCACATCTCTAGTTTTTAAATAAATATTCACCTCTTATGCGTTTAATAAATAACATTCATCTCCCTTATATTTTAACATAAAAACTATAACACTTCCCTTATTTTATTTTAAAATATCATATTAACAAAAACTTCAACAAAAAATATGAAAATTAAAAATTAAATTTTAAAACATAAAAATAAAAGCACTTCATAAACAAAAAAATAAATACTTTAAAAAATTGTTACAAAAACAAAATAAAGGGAGTTGAGTATTCCTTTATAAAAAACATAACGGAAGTGAGTATCATATAGTAAAAATATGAGGGAGGTTAATGTCTGTCTAAAAACTAGAGATTGTAAGGTGTCATTTTATTAAAAACATAAAAGAGATGAGTGTCTATTTTGGAACTAAAAAGGATGTGAATGTACCTTATATAAGGTAAGTAAAATTTCCACATTATGTAATGTACGTAAGAAGGAATGCATTTTACAATCTGTCACTCCAAACTCCCCAACTCTAACGCACTATAAAATACTCAATGGAGATAAGTGCAATTTTCTCATAATGTAATGAAGCAATAAGTTTTACAGTCTCTGCCTTGTCTTTTTCTCTCTTAAGTAAATCCTTGATGTGCTACAAATGATAGGGGAACCTAGGGGTGTCAACCTTGTTGGGATCTCTTTCTTTAAGGGTGATATCAAACACGTCAACCCTTATATAAAAAGAAAAGAAAAAAACAAAACACTTTACGGTCTGTCAACCCAAGCTCCCCCAAGTCTAATGCATGATAAAATTATCGGACGAAACCAAGGGATTTGTACAACAAACCCCAAAATATATTTGAAACTTATGCTTGTTCCATTGGTTTTGTGGTTCTGAGCTAAATCAAATTATCTAACAAAGAAAAAGATTTACAGAAAGAAGATTCTGTATTTCTGCTGCACAATTAATGGGCTCAGTTTATTTCCTTAATAAATAGCTTCCGAGGAAATGGTTTTTACATTTTCAAACAGTAAGTGAAATCCACAAAGAAAACTACATTATTTTTTAATAGATTACATAACTATAGTGAATCTAGCTATGATCATAATAGTTCAGAAGATTTCGTTTCCATTATTTGGACATTTATGTTTCCTAAAAGTAAAATTAAAATTAAAAAAAATAAAATCTAGTTCCCCCCTGTTAGTTCGTTCATTTCCATGAACAACATATAATGCACACATAAACATAAGTTACATGGCATACAAACAATTACTACCTTTCCTTCAAGATCGTCAGTTGTCAACTGGCCAAGAGCTTCAGCTTGGGACTCCATTGCCATCACTACCAAGATAATAGAAAATAATTACAAAGAAAAACAATTTCATGCACAATAGTGAGAGCACATAAAAGATTATATAAATAACTCATGCAAATACTCACTTTATTCCATAGAATAGGCGATTTTAAGCATGTTATATCATGCTACCAAATGCCGTGTTTCATTATAATTTTACTCGTTATTATAGATTTTGAATACTATTACATTTATTAAGATAATTAATAATGAGCATGCATAAGGTCAAAATGTGCATAAATCACAAAGAATAGGTTGGGCTTAATCATAATGTATCATGATTATTGCCCTTGTCATTTGTCAAAATCAAAATACATTAAAAAAAAGTCTGTGAATCACTAGAAGCTTCAACATGTCAGATTATTTCCTGGATTCTATAGTTTATCAATATAACAATAGGTTATCAGTTTCAAAAAAAAGAAAAAGGAAAGTGAGCTGGATAGGAAGCATAGAACCTCAAAATAACTCAGTGGCTTGGCAATGAAATTATGTTTGTATATGGTGAAAGTTACTCATTAAGTATAAGCCACAATTCAACAAAAAAGTACATGCATAAAATTTTCTAACCTTTCTCTTCCATCTTTTCAAAGGCTGAAAGAGCACTACTAGTATTGACATTTCCCAGCATCTCACTCACCTTGGTTGCAGTCCTGACAAACATCAACCAACAACCATCACTAAAATACCCAGAGAAGACTTTAATAACACGGAAGTCAATGGGTAAAAGAATTAAAAGACAAACTTTGCTGATTGAGCTCTTGCTTTCAGGGTATCCTTCTTCGACCTTGCCTCCTGTATCTTACTCTCCAAAAGCTACAAAATAAAAAAAAAAATTATAGCTCATAGCTGTCATAGATAAATGTTATGTATAATAAAAATTCCAGCATTAGAGTATTAAATTAAAATTGCTACACGGATTCCAATCATTTCCAGAAGGAGGCAATTCTTACAATGAAGGTGTCAAAGGAATTGTTTGTGTCCACATCCAGCAAGAAAAATTTCAATCTCAATTTTTAAACTGCATGCTCCTCATTAACATTATAGGGGCATTGGTACATTCGAGGTTTTAGCCTAGAGCCAGAAAATAGTTTTGCTAAATTCTTTTTGCCACTTCCTTTATCCTGTTAATTCTCAAGATAATTTCACATTCATAGCTAAAGAAAAGACAGGCTCAGCAGAAGCTACAGGAGGATATCACTTTCTGATCAATTTTACACAAGTCTTATTTAGTGTTATGTATTTTTCAGGTCGAAAGCTTTGCAATTAATGTGAAAGGTAATAGGGGTAAATTAATGCCTTTACGATCTGAACAGCACAAGGAGTGGAAACCATGGCCTACCGATTCCTTGGGGTAAATTCAAGCAAGGAAGAAAGAAACTTTTGACATAGGACTTTAGTGTGACATGCTGATGAAGAAGGTCACGATAGCAGGTAAAGTGGAATGCTAACAAAACCTGGTGGAGGGTCTACAGTTCCTTCATAACATACCACAGGTACAATATGATTTATCTTTCTACACAGTCAGTCTACAACTAAGGGCATACCAATTTTCTACGTTAATCCATTAAAGTAATCATTCATCTAAAAAAACATTATAGTGTTTAAAATGATGTCCAATAATTTATCCTACCATGATGGAAAATGAAGACCCAAACTTTAAAGATTGAAATTTCCCAGTTTCTACTACTACCAAAGTCCAAACCCAAGAGAAAATCTAGGACATTAAAAAATAACCAATCGTGCCTATGTAATTTAGAACAAATAAAAGTATAGATCCTAGTGATCAAAAAATATGACTAAGAAAAATTTATAAAATGAACTCAAGCAACACGTTTACTCGTTCTAAAAACCACATATACAACTATAATTTAACAAGGTTTTAGGAATATACAGTCATATCCTGATCAAGAATCAAACTAATCCAAAATCATAAGCTTTGTTGATCTTTGACTTAGGTTTTCATTTCAACCCAGTGCTTCAAAATGATTGTTTCCGAACACTCTAACACATAAGTAAACACAACAGACTGGTGTTTTAACATATTGAGAATAACTTAGCTTACCCGTGTATTAGAGACAAGATTCTCAACAACAGTCTTTTGTTGGTCAAGTTGACCTTTCAAAGAACTAGCATTATCCTGCAACATATTAAAAGCATAATGAGCTTTCCATTACACAATATGTATAATAAGGCACTATGTTCAAGATGCAGTGTCCTATAAAAGTTAAAACTTTGGCAAATCCAAACTTTTTAATCTACAATACTGACATCGACATTTGTATTTCATCAATACTATCTAACATGAGACAAAATGCATCCATGAAAGCATTTTCAAAGGTCAAGTATTGTGTAGTCTGTCAAGTCGTCATCTAAACATTCCAACAACTTCAGCTGACCAAAATACATTAAAACAGTTGGCAATGGTCCATTTCATAGACCTATAAATTTGTTTCAGTCAAGCTTTTACATTTGCTTGTAGGAACGGAAAAATAATTAAGCAATGAGAGGAGGACAAAGTGCTATTAAACATTTGAAAGGAATATCTTTCTAAACATCACACAAAAATTAGCAAAAAATCTTCAACAAATTGAGAATTTACCGCATAAGATTTACGCCTCTTAAGTGCTTCACGAGCAAGATCTTCTTCACCTTTCTGAAGAGCGAGTTGTGCTTTACGATACCTGCAACACATAAAAAGCACAAAGACATGTTTATATACCACACATCATTAGCAAATTAAGATAATAAATCTTTCATACATTACCACTCCTCAGAAGCTTGTTGTGCCGCCTTGTATTTATTTTCCAACCGCTTTTGCGATGCCAATACCTCAAGAAATAGAAAAACAAAAGGATTCAATAAAATAAAGTTGAATAAGAGATAGCATAAACAGGGAAAACTAGCAATCCCTTTTGAAGTCGGTTTACTGCTAAATAGCTCGTGTACAATCATAAAAACTCAGACAAGTAAAGCAATTATAACTTATTCGAAAAATAAAACAAGAAAGTAACACACACAACAAATTTAAAAAATAAAAATCAAAACAAACAGTTAATGATCAATTGTAACTAACTTGCGCAGTAGCTTGACGCATTTTCGTCAAGTCGTCGTTCATTTCCAGCACAGCTTGCTCCAATATTTTCTCCGGATCTTCGAACGAACTTATGATAGCGTTTGCGTATGACTGCATTACTAAGATGACAAAATCTAACCATAACGACAACGACAATGAGAATATTAAAGCTAAACCACGAAAACCTAAACGACTGTCGTTTCGGTGCTTTTTTTCACCTTCACAACTCTGGCGAACCTATCAAAGAGGTTCATGCGAGCTCCGAGAGCACCGCCACCACGCACAGGCTTCGGAATCCTCATCGCGCTCAGTTTCAGAGCTTCCACTACAACGATCAGAAGTTAGAAACATGGCTAATTAAACGAATCGCGTGTTAAACCGTAGCGTTTAAACAAACTAAACGAAAATTAAATATTGCGAGCAGCGAGTAACGGGAATAGTGAGAGTACCTCCTCCAGCGCCGAAAAATGAAGTAGTGAGAGGCTTCTTCACTACGCAGAGAGTGGAGGAGGAGGAGGAAGAAGATTGAAACGGCGCGGGGGTCAATCCTGTGAATATATGAAGTTTCGTCGCCATTTTTTGAGATCAACTACGAACAAGAAGGTTTGTGGTTGCAGATAGAATTTAAGATATTGCGATTTCGGGAACACTCTTCAACCTTGCTCCTCCTCACGCTCCTCCAGACTTGCAACCGCATTTCAAAATGGGCCGAAATGGGCCGAAATTTATTCTTGAATGTCACAAATCGGGTCCTCGCCCGGACCGGCCCATTTTTTCGCCCAGAGTCCTCGATACGTTTCCAATTCTTAGTTTCTTTTTCATAAAAAAGAACCACTGATTTTATGAGTTAATTGAGAATTTTTATTTTTTAAAATCAATTTATTAATTATTTTGTCTAAATACTTTCAATATTTATAAGTTAAGAGTAAAAAGTGTTACCAATGTAATGACTATCCACTTCTAATAAAAATATATGTTGAAATAATTATTATAGAATTTCATGAATTTATTGTATACGATAATTTATAATCAAAAAATATTTTACTATTTGTTAAATAATAAAAAAGTACCTAGTTTTGAACTTGTAATAATTTTTAATAATTTTATTTCTATTTGTTATTTGTTATTTGGAAGATATAAACACTAGTGATAAATTACATGACAAAGATTCACTTATCCATTTTGGCAATAGCATCTCATAACATCTTTGGATATGATGTCTACCATGTTATAGTATATAGATTATTAGAGAAGGAAAAGATTGATGGTCAAGTGATCATTGATCTTAGTAATCTTAAAATATGTGAAGGTTTGTTCTCAAATATGAAAAAGAGATTTTATAAGAATTATTCTATAAAACTTAAGATAAAGTTGTTCTACTTCTTATAATTTGATAAAATTCTTTGTCTCGAGACTTTAAATACACATTTGTAACACAAGTCTAACATCATTAATAGCAAATGACAATAAACAAGATTAATTATTTTACTATGTATCTCTTTAACTTTCTTTTTTGAATTCATATGCTTTAAGGGTTTTTTCTCCTCTTTAAAACTTTCTCTTTTCAATAACCATAAAACCAAAATCTTTAATTGAAGATGACATTATGAATTATATGGAATTGATAAACCTTTGTATTAAAACAATGTTTGTGTTAATATTGAATATATACGATTTTAAATGTTACATTTTAGAATTATTTAAATATAATCAACTTTGAGTTTAAAAATAGTATATTGTTAACCATTTTGTATACCTCATGTGTTTCTCTCCCTCTCATTTTCATGTGTTTTATTTTCATCATAGCTTAATCGGTTGCTTTATATCTCAACAACATAAAGGTATTTCTAGTATGGCATGTCCTCAAAAACAACCGTTTTAAAAACATAAAAATAAGTTGCTTGTATCATATATATCATTAAAGTTATCTAATGAGTCTCTTGCTCAAAGGGTTAAGAAATTCATATAAAAAATTCTTAGATCACCTATAAAAATATACACAAGAGTCAACGTATAGGAATAACAAGCAAATTTATACCTACAACTACTTTTTAAACTTGTTTTATTTTGATGGAAAATATTTTTGTTAATCAAGCATGGGTATTTATTTCATCCTCACATATGTTCTTGTTTTAAATTATTTAAATAATTCTAAATTTATTTTACCATCTCGATTTATTTTTTTTCCTTTATGACAATAATTAGATCTTAATTAAATCAAGAACTAAGAATGTTAATCTTGATAAAAACATTTTTAAGAGCCAATTAAATTCAATGTGGATTGATTTTTCAATAAAAATCATAATGCATGATTGTGGTTGTATTTTTCAATGAAATTATCAATGTGACTGTGTTTTGCATTTGTTTTGTTTGACTTAAATTTTATTATAAGGTTGAATTTGAGATTAATTTTGTGGTTTGTTTAAAGACTATTTTCTTCAAATAGCGCTTTCAAATGTTAATTTTTAATTGAATTCACTATGGATTGATTTTTCAATAAAATTATAAGGTTTAATGTCTCAACAGGTCCCTATTTTCGTCTAAAATTTCAAACATGACTTCTTTTTTTTTGGAGTCTCAATTAGGTCCTTATTTTTGTAAAATTGAATCACATAGGAGCTTTCCGTCAAATTGATCAAACGACATTAAGGATTATGTCACCTGGCATGTTGGCATTATAGTTTTAACATACGTATCATTAAAAACGTGTTTCAATTCTATTATTTTAAATTTTGAATTAAAAGATTAAGTAAATAGAGTAGAAATTTAATTAAAGAAAGGGAAAAGTTGGGAATTCATATTCTACTTTCTCTTGAAAGCCTCATTCTAATTGCGATATCGAAATGAAATTGGGGAAATTTGAGGTTTAGGGCTCGTCACTCATCCACAAAATTTTTTGGTGTTGTATGTCCCGAAGCAGAGTTCTCTCACCTCACAGAAAACAATAGTTAACGAATTCCCAACTATCAGGGACAACCTTCTGAAATCCCTACACATAACAACACACAAACATAGATAATTTATCTTAAAATATTTGCTAATAGAGAAGAATAAAGCAAGCTCGGGAGGAGTAGTTACATAGGTGTTTAGCTGAAGGACAAAATTGGAAAAGTTGTTGTGTTTGAAGTACATCGGTAGCAAATCACGTGCGAATTCTACAAGCCGCCAAACGATGAAACTCGTGCAATCTTCGTTCCAGGAAATTAGGTCATTCATAGAGGGATAATCCACGAGATGGTACGTCTTCATCAGAAACGGCATCAGGATAGATCTCTATGACTCCACCTGCGCTGATTCAACGGTTTGCTTCATCCGCTCCGCTACCAGATCTGGAATTGAAACCTAGCTAAGCTCCCTAATCACTTCTCTGTTAAGCTCATAACCAACTTCTAAAATAAACTAGTTATTCTAAAGGCATCAATTTACTACTTACGAACTACACAGTTATTTGGACAAGGTAAACTACATACATCCACAAAATCGTTGTTGCTCGTCACTCAAATTCCCCCAATTTCATTTTGATTTCACAATTACAGAGAGAATGGGGCTTTCAACACAAAGTAGAACACGAATTCCCAACTTTGCCCTTTCTTTAATTAAATTTTCATTCTGTTTACTTAATTTTTTAATTTAAAATTTAAAAAAATAGAATTAACACACGTTTTTAATGACACGTGTATTAAAACTACACTGTCAGCATTTCAGGTGACAAAATCTTTAACGTAATTTGATCAATTTGAGGGAAAGTTCCTATTTGATTCAATTTTACAAAGATAAGGACCCAATTGAGATGCCAAAAAAGAAGAGGACCTATTTCAGATTCTTGACGAAAATAGGACCTATTGAGACATTAAACCAAACTATAACACTACACTAAATGGGCGAATTATCGATGGACTTTTACCGAAGGCCTTAGGGCCGTCAATAATTGGCTGAATTTTCGAAAGATCATTACCGAAGACCAAAGGAGCCGTCGGAAAATGGTCATGTCACATTACCGAAGGAATATGACCGTCGGTATGTGGATGGACTATGAAATCATAAATAGGATTTCCCTCTCACAATTTTAGTCTCAATTCTAATTTCGCACCACACTCACCACACTAAGACAAACTTTCCCTAACCCAGATTTTTCCGCACTATGTTCTCTCGTTCCGCTCTCGTTCAGCATTTTTTCCCAGTCCTCGTTCCGCCGTTGTTCTCAATTTTTTCTCACCTTCCTCCATTCACCGTCTGTCGTGGAAGGAAAGTGTAGGTGAGGAAGGAGGTGGGTCACTTGACGTGTTGCTCTGTCGTGAAAGAGGCTATTTTAAGGGGTTTGGTGACGACGGTGGTGTGGCGGCGTAAGGGGGTGCTATCACAGAGTGTGAGGGTGGTGTCGCGGTGTGAGTAGGGCTTCGACTTGGCGAAGGAGTGCATTACCTTGTGGTTGTTGCTGTGTCAGGAGGGCTTCGTGGAGGAGGCGACTACCGTGGCGAGGGGCTTGCTGGTGTATTGACAGCGGTATAGGGTTCGTGCGTCGCGGGGCTTCAACCATTAAGCCTTCTTCTTCTTAGAACGGTTAGTACATTGTCCGATTGTTAGTGTCTATTATGTGGTTTGTATGATTGGGTTAGCTTCCATAGATGAGTATATTGATGTTGATTGGACTGTAAAGTTAATGAGATGTTGTTGTTATGATTGGAAGTAGGAAAAGTTCATACTTTGGTCTCTGTTTCGTTGTTGATGTGATGATAATGAAGTGAGTAAATTATATTTGGTGTACATAGCTTTCTTGGTATATAACTAAGTTAAATGGTGTTTTAATGTATGATAGAAAGAATTGTATGGCTCACATTATTGCATTGAACATTTTAAATGATGCTTTGTAACTGGCATATATAGTCCTGAAGAGTTAGATTCTAAAGTAAATATGAATAAAAAGAATGAGTGTGACTAATGATAGCTAGCTTCAACTGGAAGGGAAACTATGAATGAAACTAACCCATGGTTTGACTTATCCAATGTAAAGTAGGCAAGAAAGACTGTTAATGCAACAATGATAGAGGGAAGGAAATTGAAGAAACCATAATCCATGAGTGTTAGTTGAAGACTCATTACTTGCATGTTCTTTGTAAGGGTTTGAATACTCATCAGCTTCCCATGTGGCCACCTTTGGATATGTAATTCCCTGCACCTTTTTTCCAAGTGTGTGAGACCAAAACAACTAGTTCAATACTAAGATTCTACATCATACCTGAATGAAAATAACCTAATCATAACAAATTGTAAGTATTTAGATTATAGATAACAAGGTGAACTTGTCTCTTGCCTTGCTTTTGCTGGTAGGCCATTACTTTCATCACCATATTGTTCAAAATGATTTGTAATTGAAGGAGAGACACTCCTATTTTCCCTATCTTGTGTTGTCTGTATACCATTTGGCCACTTCCTAAACCAAGAACATTGCTTAATCTCATCTATGGAAATCTTAGTGTTTGGATTTGGATCCAACATCTTTCTCAATAGCCTCCGAAGTCCTCTTGGGAACCATCTAGGACATGTAAACTCTGCCTTGCTTATCTTCCTATACATCACCATCAAATTAGGATCTCGCAAAAGGAATGTAACCTACTAGTAAGACAAACAAAACTACCCCACATGACCAAATATCAGTTTTTGCACCATCATAACCTTTCCTTTTGATGACCTCAGGAGCAACGTAGGCAAGTGTTCCAGAAGCTGTGTGCAACAAACCATCTTGGTGTTTGGATTCAGCCAGGCACTTAACCCGAAATCTGAGATCTTCAGATTATCATTTTCATCCAACAGAATGTTCTCTGGCTTTATATCTCTATGGCATACACCTTTACTATGACAAAAATCCACTGCATTCACTAGCTGCCTAAAATATTTGTGTGCAACATCTTCTTTGAGCTTTCCTTTGGCCACCTTCTTAAATAGTTCCCCACCTTTTGCATATTCCATAACAAAGTAAATCTTACTCTTTGTGGCCATGACCTCAAAAAGCTCAATAACATTTGGGTGCTTCACCAGTCTCATAATAGATATTTCCCTTTTAACGTGATCAATCTGCCCAGCTTTTATAACCTTATTTTAAATAAAGTTTTTCATACTTAAAATTATTAATATACTAGTGTAAGAAATTGAATATAAAATCGATATTTGAATATTGAGCAAGTAGAACTCAAGTAATCAAGATGAAGTGTGTTACGAGTAGCTAAACTTAATGGTAACTTCTTCTGATAAAGGGTATATACCCAAAAGAAGTGCATCACTTTCATTTATTGTTACAAATAATATAGCAGTAGCTCTTACTGAATTTGATTACCTCCATGTAAATTTACATGTGGGCTGCAAGAAGATTCTGCGAAGGATTTTAATGTATCTACAAGTAACAAAAGATTGATGATCACTACAAAATTATGGTTGTCAAATCAAGTTGCAATTAAGGTGTATAATGACCATGTTTTATGACAATTAAAGTATATACAATTAAAGACAATGATATTGGATTGTAGGGCTAAACCTTGGACCATAAAAATGAAAGAAAAAGTAAAAACTTTAACCTGTAATAATCTAATTACGAAATTTGGACATCCAAATAATCACGAAGGGGCTAACCTTATTTTTTCTCAACAGAAACTGCACAATAGGTTTGATAAGGATATCTCTAGTATTGGTAGCTTGTTATGTTGTTAAGGCCTTCAAGACTTTGTAACCATGGTTGTCCAAGTTAGAGACTACCAAGTTGCTCAATGTTTTACAATTACAAAGAAAAAAAGTGAGAGCAATGAAAATGGATTGAAAGAGAGCTTATACTTTGTTCTATGGCATCTCACTTCTTTGTATGCTTAACTGAATGGATGCTTAAATTGTCCCCCACCAAGTAGGAACTGAAATTGTCCTAACAAGTTTAGAACAGTTATACCTACCTAATAAAAATGTAAAATTGGATCAATTACATAAAGATGTTGTCTGGTTCATTTTTTCCACAAAAATGACTTACAATTTAGTGGTTTAAGACACGAAATATCACAGTAGTGGCTGTAGCTCAAAACTAATCACTGCAGCAACTTGATTTGGTGATTTTAAACTTGTTCCAACTTTGAATTGGCTCAAATGCAAACTGTTACTGAAAAACACCTTGGCACTTCCCAATTTTGACTCAAAATTGATGGTTTAGTATACTATTATGCACTTAGACCATTATATGAGTAATTGTACTCTGCTAGGAACTTTTAAACATCATTTTAGACTTGCTCAAACTGTCACACAACAAAGAAATGCTAGCATTCGAAATCTGACTTTGTTATGGCCAAAAATGCAAAAAAAAAAAAAAAAAAAAAACACTCCATCACACCACCAAAACTGAGTTTATAAGATTCAATGGACTAGGCAATGTTAAAAGTGACTCTAGAATGTGTAACTACACAAGAACAAGCTGGAAACCAGCAGCTAGGTGGTGTTAAACTCGAATTAGACTCACACACAACTCAAACAGCACGGTGCAAACTGCACTAAATTAGAATGCACTAGAATGGTCAAATTTTGCTAACTGCACTAAACTAGCCTAAGAAACTACAAATAAACTATCTTAACAAGTTTAAAATTCTAAAACAATGGTAACTAGAAACTCACACTACAAAAACAACCTACAACTCAAAATATGCCACCCTAGAACCTAAAAAGCGTACTAAATAGGTGAGATTTTCGAAATTGACCTAAAGTAGCCTAAGAATCTGTAATCTTCATATCCTAACAAGTTTAAACTCGTAAAGATAATGTAAGGAAGATGTCAAATTGGATCAAGTACTTAAAACTTAAAATTGGACTCCTTAAAACCTAAAAATGTGTACTAAATAGGTGAAAAATTGGCAATTAGACCTAATGTACATTAATTTTAAGTTATGTTAACATCCTAACAAGTCTAAACTAGTGGATTGAAGTAAGGAAACTTGTTGAAAGCAAAGAATCACCTCAAACTCAAAGTTTGAGTATTTAGAACCTAAAAAGTTGACTTAAAGGGTGATAAATTGCCAATTCACCTAAACTAAAGTAATTATAAGTAATGTTAACATCCTAACAAGTCTAAAGTAGTTAAATGAGGCTAGGAAAGTGGTGAAAAGCAAAGAATTGCCTAAAACTCAAAATGACACTACTTTAAACCTTAAAAAGTGTAGTAAAATTGAGTCATTACAAGTCATTTTTCGTTCTGCTGTGATTTTGTGATGTTTGGAAGTTTAAAATAGTGCAAATTGATGCATTAAAGCTGTTAGAACCATTCATATGATGTTATAATGACCTGTATGCAATTTAGTATGTCAAACCATCATATTTGAGCCATTTTTGGAACTTGCAAAGTGAATCTGAGTTGCAGTTTTGTTTTGTGCCTAATTAAAGTCAAAACAAATGTGTTTTGATGAATTAAAACTGTTGAAATGATTAGCAAAGTGTCAAAATGGCTTAGGCACAAAATCACTTCCAAAACCTCCAATTTTGAGTCAATTTTGGGAAGTAGAAAGGGGATTTTGAGCAGCAATACGGTTTTGAGTAAAATTTGAGTTTCCAAATGTCTCAATTCATCAAACAAAGTTGTTGTAGTGGTTAGTTTTGATCTAGAGCTGCTGTTGTGTAATTTTGAATCTCAAATCACCAACTTTTGGCTCTTTGTTTGCGTTCAATTTTTCCATTTCTTCTGTTTGACATTTAGACCATGGCTGAACATCTTGCAATTTTATTTCCTTGCAGAAATTTGTTATCAAACCTGCAGCCCACCAAATAAAGTCTACTAAAGAGGATAGTATTGAATTTGTTTTATAAATTTCATAGTTTGAGTAATTTCAGCATGTATGAATTGTCTCTTTTGCTGGAACTTGGTGAAACTTGGTGAATGCTTTATCCTGGTGGTCATATTTTGCTGGAACGCGTTGTTTTAGAGGTTTATTTGCTGTTGTGATTGCTATCCAGCATAGCTTGTGTTCTAGCCATGAGTTTAAGGGCTGATTTTAGGCCCTTTTTGTGGTGTTATGATGCATAATGTATCAACTTATGCTTGTATTTTTTCTATTGTCTTCTTTTTTATAAAACCATGTTGCATTATTATACTGCTGTACATGTTACTGTTTGGTTGGCTGCCACCTTGCTCTTTTGTATTGGCATGAATGTTGAGATATTCTAAAGTTTGTGATATTGTATGTTGATGTATATATATATGTATGTTTCTGTATATTGTATGTTCATTTATTAGGCTACTTCTTGATTAAGTTAAGTAGTCATTTAAAATCCTATGGTACTACACACATTCTCAATGCAATGAGAATGGTAAAAGTACTATAAACACTTAGAACCTACAAAATATTTGGAAGTACTCTACAAAAGAGAACTTCAATAGTAATAAGTTGTCTCCCCCAACTTTAATACACAGGCCCTTAGGATATGTAAGGTATTTCAATACTTAGGACTTCTCTTTGCATACACTTATTGTATGCTTATGATAGTAGTATTCAAGTTGCCTTTCATGTTCGACTTAAGTAGTAATAGGTTTATTACTTATGTTACATGGAGTGTTGTTGATTTCGCTAAGTTTAACTTTGTTTGGCTTGTCACAGAACATGGCCCATTTTCTCAACCATCGTGCATGGATGTATAATCGTTGTTATAGCAGAAGGAGAGGTTTGAAGGAATCTTTTGTCATCGGAGTTGAAGAGTTTGTGGAGACGGCTCAACGATATAAATATTAATCCTTTAATGCTCTAGCTAGGGCAGGCCAAATCTAGAAGCAACCAAGCCATGTACTCAAGATGCTCATGGTTTTGATGATGGTTTGCGGAATGGTGGTGGATGAAGATGGAAGGCTCACGGTTTTGGTGTGTTTAATGGTGAAGGATGAAGTGTTTTAGGGTTCTCTAAGAGAGGTTGGGCCAACTCTTGGAGGAAGGTGGCTAGAGGAGGCCACTTGGGTTGCTCTAGCCTAGAGTGACCTTAAAAGAGTAGTATGACACAAAAATGACAGCATAACTTTACTCTAAATCAAAAGGTGATTACATGATGGAGAACACCTCTATTTATAGGCTAAGGTGTCTCAAAAATGGGCTGCAACTTTAACCTAAAAGAGCCACCTTGGTTGTCTTGGAGAGCAAGGAGAAATCCTCTCAAATAAGAGAGAGACAAGTGGCCAAAATCCTCTCAAATGAGAGAGTGACATGTGGCCACTACCTATGGAAAAACTCTCCATTCCTAGAGTGACACATGGCCACTAACTAGGAGGAAAACTCTCCAATGGGAAGCCTCCACATCTCTTAGGACGAAATCTTGCTCCCTTGTCCTCCAAGCTTAGCCAAAATGTTGACCCCTTGGTCAACAAACCCATTTTGGACATCCAAGCATAGTCAACTTTGGGCCTTGGCCCTTTGTTGACTTGTTTTGTCAAAATCCTATTCTACTTGGCCCAAAACACAAGGCCCAATTGAAATCCTATACTACTAGGCCCACAATACAAAGCCCAAATAAAATCTAGACTACTTGGCCCATAATACAAAGCCCAAATAAAATCTAGACTACTTGGCCCAAAATANAAGGCCCAAAATTATTCNAACTCTACTAAATCTTCATGATGGCTTTAGATGGCCTAAGAGAAAGAGTATGGGTCCATCTTCCATAGATGTCTCCAACTCTTCATGAATGTGCTAGGTCATGGCAAGGGGTATGCCATCAGATTCGATGCCCATGCGTCAAGTGCGAATGTACAAGGATTTTGAAAGATGAAGACATCAAAGTTCACCTATACCAAAAAGGGTTCATGCCTGCCTAATTACACGGTTTGGACATTTCATGGTGAAGAAATTCCTTCGACCTCTAATGCACCTGAAAATCGGCTTGCATCAGGTTCGAATACTTTCGTACATACATTTGAGATAGATCAATTTGGCTATATGTAAGAAATGGTCAATAATGCTCTTCGTCGACATGACGAACAAGAAGCAAACGATAGTCATGATGAAGAGTATCCAAATGAAACCACTCAGAGGTTTTACAAATTACTGACAGAGGCAAATCTACTTGTATTTAAAGGTTCATCTACCCTTTATACAAATTACTGTGACTAAATTAATGTTTATTATTCTTGTTATTTCTCATTTACACTTTTCAACTTAAAGTTATCCTTTATCAAAATTTTTGCAAAAGTTATATTTACAAAAGTTTATTAATCAATTGTATTGTTCTTTTTATATATGTTTTTTTCTCGAATGACCTCACAAAAGAATTTTAAAAGTGTACTCAACTCTCTTTTAAATATTTTGTAATTTCAATTCAAGTAATAGATTAATGAGGTTTGAATAAAGTTTGAAACTTTTTTTTTTTGCAAAATATGATAAAAAAAAAATAATGATTAATTATATATACACTAATAAACACTATATTTTCATTGATTTGATTTATACCAATTTTGGATTATGTTGAATTCTCCTTTAAAAGTTCTACTATAATAAAAATATAACACATCAAATATTCACAATGTCATTTCTATCTAAAAGTACATAAAGACACCCCTAATTATATTTTTTTTTTTTAATTTTCTCCTATGACTAAGAGCTAAAGCCTTCTGGATTGTTATTTTTGTAGCGTGGCCATAGTAAATATAAATAAGGCCACCGGTTCCAAAGGCGTCGAAGCTGGATGTCAACACCGTCAATGAAGGGGAGCAGCCCATTCAATCCCTCTTGGTTGTCGCAGGTTACGGCCAGGTGTCTCATGACACATATGAGTACGTGACCCGTTTCTATTGGGGCATGAACTAATGGATTGAGCCAACCGATAATCCCTTGTTTGATAACATACCCCCTAGCCATAGCCAAGAACATTCAAGAAGAGTTGAAATCATCTATGAAAGGTGGGCCGAAAGACTTTCTCTTGAGCCATCATGAAGCATACAGTAGAATAGGAATAATTTGGGCCTTGTATTATGGGTCAAGTAGCATTGAATTTCCTTTTAAGCATTGTAGTATGGGCCAAGTAGTCTATGATTTAGTTTTGAGCCTTATATTTTGTACCAAATAGTGTAGGACTTTTGGTCAACTTGAGCCAACAAAGGTCAACACCCAATGTTGACCCAATTGGGCGTCTTTAATGTGTGTTGACCCATGTGGTCAAAGTTTTAACCTAACTTGGTGAGCAAGTGTGGGATGTCGCACCTTTGGTGAGTGTGGCAAGGTGTCATCTCCATAGGTAGTGACCACATGTCCTTCTCCTAATGGAGAAGATTTTCACATTGGTTTCCAAGTTAGGTTAAGTTTGTGTTTTTAAGGTTTTGTTTCTATAAATTGGAGACACCTTATAAATAGAGGTGTATCCACCATTGTATTTTCACTTTGATATTAGTAATAAAATGTTGTCAAAATATTATTTCATTCTATTAGTCTTTTAAGTCAAGACTAAAGCATCCCATGTGATCTCCTCTAGTCATCTTCTTCTAAGAGTTGACCTAACCTCTCTAAGAGCACGTTCCACACATTATCCCTTTACCAAAGAGTACCAAAAGGTTTCAATTTGGAAAAAGACAAAATTATTTAATTTTAAAAGTATTAGAATTAAATTGAGAAAAAATAAAAATACAAGAACCAAATTGAAATAAAGCGGTGACACGTTAATTTGATACATGACAAATTTGCTATTTAAAAAAAAATAAATATAGTTAAAAAATATTTAAAAAAATAAAAAAATTAACAAATTAACATGTGATACTTCTTCTTTAACTGTGTTAATGAAATACTAACAAAAATGTATCAAAATTTCCAACCAAATCAAGACAAATAAAAATGTGATGATTAATTTACGATTTCACTACAAAAATAGAAACAGATAAAACGATTTAACCTTTAAAAAATAATGTATATTTCTAAATTTGAAAATTGTACCATTCAAAATGTACTATTTTTTTAAAATGCATTTTGAATTTGGAAATGCATGTTTAATTGTTATTATTTTAGAATCGGAAAATAATTTAAGTTTTCAATATTTTTTCCATAGCGTACCTCACAAAGGCAAATGCCCACCACCTCCACAGGAATTCACCACCACCGTTGCAGCAAAACCTCACACTGTTATATTATTCAAATAAAAGAAACAAGGGCAGGAAATGAACTAAAATTAATGATGGGGTGCACGAAGTAATAGCCGAAGAACAGATATTAGACCGGCGGGTGTTTGCTCCCTCCACCTCCCTAAGTGGGTTCTGCACTCTCACTATTTTAATTTATTTTAAATATATTTTATATCTCCTCACCATTTTCTTTTATTCCACAAATACTCTACATCTCTCCACTATTTTCAACAATCTTTTTCTTTCTCTCTCTACATTAATGAAACATTTACATGACTAATTAATAGAGCATTTATATAACTCAAATTTAAACTTGTGATATATTTTCTTAAATAAGTTTGATTCAATCTTATTTTAGCTATTGAATATATTTTTTCTTTTCAAATTACTTAATAAATTTTTATTCTAAATTTCTAGAAAAATGTTTATATACATGTGTGTGTTTTTTTTACATATAATATCTATAATTTTTAACACTATATTATGTTTTTAACTCACCGACATGTTTGACTAAAATAACTTGAATAAAATATTTAATTTATTAGATAAATAAATTAAATATATTAAGAAAATATTTATTAAGTAATTTGAAAAGAAAAAAATATATTCAAAGCGAAAATAAAATTGAATCAAAGTTATTTAAAAAAATATATCACAAATTTAAATTTTGAGTCCATTAATGAGCCATATAGAGCTGTCAAAACGGGTAACCCGACTCGACCCGGCCCGGCCCACCACAGGTTGGTCACTTAGTAAGCCAACCCAACCCGGCTCATTTATTAGCGAGCCAGAAAAACTTGAACCCGACCCGACCCACCACGGGTTGGTGGGTAAACGGGTTGGCTCACTAGCCCATTTAATTATATTTTTTTAAAATAAAAAAAATACAAACTTTCTATAATTTAAATTTAAACAATTTTCACTCCCAAAAAATTATGTTAAAGACAATTCAAAATAATAATAAAAAGTACAATATAATCCAAATGTCATTAAAAAAAAACACAAAAAACATATAAATAAGTTTTTTATATTCATAATTTTTTGTTATTGTTGTAACCCTTGACCTAGAGCCGTCAAAATGGGTCACAACCCGCGAGCCAACCCGACCCGCTACGGGTTCGGGCCGGGTTGGGTTTGAAAAATACAACCCACTTATGTGCGGGTCAGATTTCAACCCGGCTCATTTAGACCCGGCTCATGCGGGTTGAACCCGTGGTAAGCCGGGTTGGCCCACCAACCCACCTACCTAATTTTACTTTTTTAATTTATTATTTTATTTATGAAACCCTAAAAAATAAAATATTATCTTCACTCATTATGTATACCAAAAAAGTAACCTCTACTCTCACAAATCACTCTCACGGTACTTCTCTCATTTGACGGTGCTCTCACCCTCACTTCACTGAAATTCTTCAAGGAGCAGGTAAAACACCCTTCATTTTTTCTTCTCTTTTCTCCACATTTTTGTTTTCTCACTTCTCTTTCTTTTTTTTTTCAAAAACCCTATAATGACAAAAATAGGGGTTTGCAAATTTGTTTTTTGTTTTGGGGNNTTNNA
>NC_028354.1:1723898-1783545 GCF_000741045.1 Vigna radiata var. radiata
ANNNNATTTTTTCATGTTCTGACATGCTTGTATCAGATTTTGTTCATTTTATTTAAACAATTTGAGTATACATTATTTGAACAAACTCTTTTTGATATTTTTGAATTTGGGAATTTATGTTACAGATTAAATTTTTAATTTTTTGTTGATGTTATTGAGTATTGATTCTCTTTTTTTTACTAATATTTTTTTATTAATTGTCGGAATTGGTCTTTAACATAATTTTTTAGGAGTGAAATTTATTTAAATTTAAATTATAGAAAGTTTGTATTTTTTTTATTTAAAAAAAATATAATTAAATGGGATAATAAGCCAACCTATTTACCCACCAACCCGTGGTGGGTCGGGCCGGGTTCAAGTTTTTCTGGCTCGCTAATAAATGAGCCGGATTGGGTTGGCTCATTAAGTGACCAATCCGTGGTGGGCCGGGCCGGGTTGAGCCGGGTTACCCGTTTTGACAGCTCTACCTTGACCCTTGTTCTTGTTGTCTCCAAATTCACTAATAAAGATTTTCCTAATATCAAAACAATTCCGACAATCAATAAAAAAAATATTAGTAAAAAAAAAAAGAGAACCAGTATTCAACAACATCAATAAAAAATTAATAGTTTAATCTATAACATAATTTCCCAAATTCAAAGATATCAAAAAGAACTTGTTCAAATAATGTATACTCAAATTGTTTAAATAAAATGAACAAAATCTGATACAAGCATGTCAGAATATGAAAAAATCATTCCATCTCCTCCAATCTCCCAGAACAAAAAACAAATTCGTAAACCCCTGTTTTTGTAATTATAGGGTTTTTGAAAAAAAAAGAAAGAGAAGTGAGAAAACAAAATTGTGGAGAAAAGAGAAGAAAAAAAGGAAGGGTGTTTTACCTGCTCCTTGAAGAATTTCAGTGAAGTGAGGGTGAGAGCACCGCCAAATGAGAGCAAGTACCGTGAGAGTGATTTGTGAGAGCAGAGTTTACTTTTTTGGTATACACAGTAAGTGAATAAAGTATTTTATTTTTTAGGGTTTCATAAATAAAATAATAAATTCAAAAAATAAAATTAGGTAGGTGGGTTGGTGGGCCAACCCGGCTCACCACGGGTTCAACCCGCATGAGCCGGGTCTAAATGAGCCGGGTTGAAATCTGACCCGCATATAAATGGGTTGTATTTTTCAAACCCGCCCGAACCCGCGACGGGCCGGATTGGCTCGCGGGTTGTGACCCATTTTGACGGCTCTAGAGCCATATAAATGCTCCATTAGTGTAGAGAGGGAAAGACAAAAATGGTTAAAAATAGTGGAAAGATGTAGGATATTTTTAGAAGAGAAGAAAATAATGAAAAAGTGTAAAATAATTTTGAAATAAATTAAAATAATGGAGAAGTGCATGACCCACTTGAAGAGTTGGATGGAAGAACACCTTAGACCGGCACATCCGACGATAAATAGGCCGCAAAATCCAGCCCATAATTAACCCAATTGTGTCAAGTGTGGGTAAATGAACAAAGCTAGCATTTAAAGGTAGAATGAGTAGATGTGAGGGCCGTCTGAATGAGCAAACTTGTACTGCAAGAGTTGAAAAAGAAAAACACCCTTTATAACAATGAAACAAGAGTGTTTGGGTTAAAGCTTATGGAATAATATTAAAAAGCTCTATCTAGAGTATTTAATCCTATGCCGAGGAAAAATATCATCTAATATCAAACGTCTTTGTAATATTAAACATGAAATTTAAAAGTATGATTCATATCAAATATTGCTGTCAATTCAATATTTTTTTAGACTTCCATAAAAATAAATAAAATTACGCCACATTGCTTTCATAATACTGAAACAAAATTTATTTGTTATGTTAAACATAAATTAAGAATAAATTACATGTTTCCAATGAATGTCAAATTACACTCCACAAATCAAATATTAAAATAATTTAAAATAAAATTGTCAAATAAATAAAATACTTATTAATTCTAAACCTACTTATAAGACCTAAGAGTGATAAGGGGACATTAATTTTAAACTTACTTATGTAATAATACCTTTTTATTTAGAAACAAAATTAAAACTTATAGAGAGCTTATGAACTACCAAATACTTTACAAGGTAGAAACTAACTATTAACTACTAAATTAATTTATCAACTACCAAGTAGTTTATTAACTAGTAAAGAAACTTATTTATTAAGAATCATTAGTTTATCCTCATGTTAAACATACCCTTAATACAATAAAATTATAAAAGTAAAAACATTATAATTGAAAAAAAATAGAGAATGAGAAAGAAACAAAGGGTCCAGCTACGACTTATTTGTCCACATATCACCTAGAAAAAAAATTCTCCATTTTATTTACTCACCCACCCAAGCCAATTATTGCTTCAAAGAATTCATCCACCTTCAATCCCTTTCATTACTAACAACCATTTTCAATCACCTTTTCTACCATAAATAAATAAAAATAAAAATAAAAGTTAGAAACGAAAAAAAGTTCCCAAATCAAACCACAGCTCACTTAATAATAATAGTAATAATAAATATTAATAATAATTATAATCCATTCTCTCTCTTTCTCTATCGATGCAAAACTCACCAACGGTAGTCGCGGCTCCGCCGCCGCGTCCCGCCGGCCAAATCACCGTCATACCCTTCCCGCCGCCGCATCCCTTCGACGGCGCCCCCAGCTCCATATTCCAGATCACCGTCCTCCCCTTTCCCCCGCCGCCGCCGTTCGCCGACCCTCCCAGCTCAGTCGATCTCTCCCCGCTCGAGTTCCTCCTCGCACTCCTCGCTGTCGTGACCATCCCGGCGCTAATTTACACATTCATCTTCGCCTTCGGTTGCCCCTCGCACCGCCGCCGCCGGGATACCTCCGCTAGCGAGCCCTCCGTCGCGTCGGAGGCCTCCCACCGTGAGATCGAACTCGCCAGCGTCGACGCAGGCGTGAAGTATCGGAAAGAGGAGCACTCCAAGGAGATCGGCGGCGAGTGTCCTGTGTGTCTCTCGGTGTTCGCTGACGGCGAAGAAGTCCGGCAGCTTAGCGCGTGCAAACACTCGTTTCACGCCTCTTGCATTGACTTGTGGCTCAGTAACCACTCCAATTGCCCGATTTGTCGCGCCACCATAGCCGTCGTCGCCGCCGCCAAACCCAACGGTGATTTGCTCGAGAGTCACCGTGAGCGTGATGAGTCAAGTATGGTTTGATTTCTAATTTTTTCTATTTTTGTTAAACATGGAGTTTTTAAGTTTTACATTTATGATGTTCGATTATTACCTTACACTAGAGTACAGAGTTCCTGAGTAGCTTCCACTCCAAAAGGTTCAGTTCAGTGGCAGTTGAATAAAGTTTGAATTGCAATGTAGTGAAAAAACTATTTGCTTAAGATGAAAAAAAAAATTACTGTGAAATGTTTTGTGTCTTGATTGTAACCTTTTCATTATGATGTTTTCATTTTTAGGATAAGAAGATATTAGACAGGTCCTCAAATAAAAAAATTTAAAAAAAGAAAATAAACTTTAAATAAATTTAATTTAATCATTTGCAATAAAATTAAGATTTTTCTGTTGCAATATAGATTTGTTTCTTGCATACCTCGCATGAAGATTTGCATGTGGCAGACAAAGAGCTGAACTGGAAATGAAGGAGTATAACTAATATAAGAAGAAATCAAAACGTTTTCATTAATTTTTGTTTTTTACATTACACAAATATTTTCCAGGTTATATAATATAAGAAATTACAACATTGTATGTTTCAACAAGTTCTTTCACAAACTCTTGAAAAATAGAAAAAAAATAATAATATAGTTTTCGTTAGCACCAAATTGGAAAGAAATAGTTTTGATTAACATAAATAATACTAATGGAAAAATCATTTTTATCATAAGTAAAAATAACTTATTATATTAAATAACCTGGTATCATAGAATATTTTGCAACTATTGACGTGAGAATCCTTCTAAGGAAATAATCTAACTTAACAAAATCTCATTTCTTACAGCATTTTCTTAAAATTGATTTTAATAAAACTAAAAGGTAACAATGTAATAGAAGTATTTTACCCAAGAGGGTGGCGCAAGGGATAAAGAAATATCTTGTTATTCTGTTTTGCTCACTAAAGTTTTAAATTTTAAATTTTAAATTTCAATTAGAAAATTGAAATTTTGATTAGGTTTCTGGTATGAAATTTGTAGTAGTATGTAAAAGGTAAAACAAAAAGGTGGGTGTTAGAGTGAAGTTAGAATAAGATTGAAAAGGAAAGTAATGAAGCGTATGAAAATGCAGATGAGCAGAAAGTAAGTGGAAATTATGACAATATATGCAGTGGTAATAAATGAGGAGGAGATAGATCCATTGTTGCATCTACAAGTTGTGATATTGAACTCACCTTTGACAAAAGAATGAGTGAAAGCATGTGCAATTGCAATAACCACCAAGAACACATTACAACATGGGGTCCACTTTTGCTTACGATTTACATCCAATGCATATCAATAATATCCCACACCTTAAATTCTAGCTAATAACTCAAATTTAGAAAACTAATGATAGAGTAAATTGACATTAAGATGTATTGAAATTTGAACTGCCTTTAATTCATCTTATTTTTCAAATAATTTACTTAAATATAATAATTTATTTTTTATTTAGATAATACATTTTAATTATCATTAAATAAAAAATTATTTTAAAATTTAAATATACTTTTAGCCTTATTAAGCATATTATCCTTAAAAAGGTATTTATTAGTTTTAAATTAGTAGGTGTTAGCTAAATTTTTATCCAAGGTTTATAGCAGTATGTGTGTGCAATTTGTTGAAAGGATTGGTGTGCAAAATAAAAATGAATGGAGTGGAATGGGGTTTCAGAAACTTAGCCATATATAGGATGCTTTGTATGGAAAAAAAAAAAAAAGTTGTCTTAGTTTGTTTCCTCTTACAAAAAGTAGTATATTCTATTTTTCTTTGGAATTGTATGCAAATTTTTCTTTACCTTCTCTGTGTGTTAGAATTTTAATTTGCAATTTGGTATTGTAAAGTAAAATATTGATTAATTTGGTTCTTATTTAATAACAATTATAATAGGTAATGACAATAAAAAAAAATGTCAATAATATAGTAGATTTAAAATTGTGTGTATATCATAAGACATAATTTATTTATTAAATCATATACTCTATATTAAAATCAACTCAAAATTGTTAGATTGATTCAATGAATGCTCAACTGAGTGCTCAAATGAAAGAATGTTTAAAGGAAAAAAAAATTGCATCGTAACAAGTTGAGTAAAAATGATGTCAACTAGCGACTAAATTATGATAAAGCTATAGTATTAACCTTAATATTTGTTAATAATAGATTGGTAGTTTTTGTTAACTTTGTTTTTCTTCTATTTTTGTTTTATCCTATAAAAAGTATGTATATATTTTGATTTTTTCCTTTTCTTGTATTGAATAATACACTTTTAAGTAATGTATTATTTTATCGTTTCTTTTTATTGACTAATTTTTTTTCTCTCAATTTTTTAAAGATGGTTAATGATTTTCTATTATGATATCATAACTCTTTCTTACTAAGAATTTTGTTGTACTTCACTCTACTTCTTTTTCTTGATTATTTTTGTTTCTTTTTTTTTTCTATTTTCGTATCCTTTTCTTCTTCTTTCCATGGTAGAAGAAATTTCTCTCATGAACAATGAGATGTATTTTCATCTCAACGAGAATTCTATTACTTATCTTGTTTCGTTGATTGATATATAGAAAATGGTATTGAATATCATAAATTGAATTGATCATGTATTATTTAAATACAAGTAATAATGTACAATCAAGATCTTATAATTATGGTAATACAAACAAATATTTTTCTAAATAGGATGCTGATGAATAATTACTATAAAAGAAAATTAATATTGAAAATCTCCAAAATCAAGAGTCATAAATGATAAAATATTTGACAAAATATTTGATTCTATATAACTCCTCCTCTCAAACTGGTGGTGACATGGTCATGTCAAGTTTATCTCTTAGCAAGTTGAATATTGTATGAGTGAGAGATTTAATCAAATAGTTTGCAATTTGATTAGTAGTAGGAACTTATGTCATAGTTACTTCATTTTGTAGAACTTGATCACATATGTAGTGCACATCTATCCTGATATGTTTAGACTGCGCGTGCATGACCAGATTATAAGCAATTGACTTGACACTTAGGTTATCACACAAAAGAAATGGTTTTATGAGCATTTGTAGTTTTAGTCATGTCACTAGAGATCTAATCCAATCTACTTCAACTACAAGATCAACCAAGGCTCTGTGCTCTGATTTTGTGCTTGATTGTGACACTACTTTTTGTTTTATTGAAAACCAGGAAATAAGAGTTCCTCCAAGAAATACACATTGTCTTGCCATGGATTTTTTGTCATCAGTAGTAGTTGCCAAATCTGCATCAGAATATCCCATTATGTTAAGATCATTTGAAAGTTTTATGTGCAAAAATAGGTTCATTGTGACTTGAAGGTATCTTAGTATTATTTTTATTACTTACCAGTGATCTATGGTAGGTGTGCTCATGTATTGATTGAGTTTGTTGACTGCGAAAGCAATGTTTGACCTTGTGTTGGTCAAATATTGCAATGAACCTCTATGGCTTAAATGTACAAAGTAGCATTGGTCATTGGTTCCCTTTTGTAGTTAATTGCCTACCAGCTACCATTGGTGTTGGACATGCAGAAATTGTCTCCATGTTGAACTTCTTTAGAATATCTTTTATATACTTAGCTGGCCTTAGGTATATCCCACTATCATTCTTTTGTACTTCAATGCCAAGAAAGTAGTGTATATGTCCTAAGTCTTTTAGTGAGAAAGCAACATTCAATTGATTGATGAATGTTTCTAAATACTAACGGTTGCTTCCTATTACAATAATGTCATCAATATAAATGAGAAAGAACATGGTATGATTTGTACCTATAAAAATGAATAGAGAAGAATCACTTTTGGTGTTTTGAAACCCTGAATTAAAAAAATGTGTCTCTTAGTTTATCAAATAAAGCCCTTGGTGCCTCCTTCAAACAATATATGGCCTTGGAAAATCTACATATATAATTTGGTTTGGTTAAGTCTATGTAGCCTTCAACTTGATGCATAAAATATGTTTCCTTCATATTTCCATTTAGGAAGGCTTTGTTTATGTCAAGTTTCCTAAAATCCAAATTGAAATGTACTATAATGGCTAATATGATTCTGACAGAGCTGTACTTTACCATCGTGCTAAAAGTTTCATCAAAGTTTATGTCTGTTGTTTGCTGAAAACCTCTTGCAACAAGCCTTTCTTTTCTTATTTTGATTGAAATATCTGCTTTATACATGATTTTGAAGACCATTTTGAGTCTATGATGTTTTCTTAACCCTTGAATGGTATTAATGTTCAAGTTTGATTAAACATTAGAGCCTTGAATTATGCATCCATGACTTCTTTCCATTTTGGCTTGATTAGAGATTCCTTAACATTTTCTAGCTCTTTTTCATCGTCACAGACCTTTGTCAATACTATGTATGGTTTCTTAGGCTTGTAAATTCCAGCTTTGCTTTTGGTCACCATTCAATGGGTGTTGGTGTTAGGTTGATTGTTTTTAGTTTTAGTTTGAATGTTGTTCTCTTCTGACTTTGTTTATGTTGAACCTTCTTCTTGACTCTCTCTTGATGTATGTTAACACTCTGGCAAGTGTACCAGATCATATCAAGTAATAATAGGATGATAAGTCCAAGATCGTTTCCCAAGGGACTCTTAGGCCTTATCTTTCATGTAAATTAATCGCATAAGACTTGAAGAAGAAATATGTATGCAAAATGAAAATAAATATGCAAATGCAAGTTTGAATCAATTGACAAGTAAAAGATATGAATTAATGGAGTTGTTGAGGTTTACAATTTCATTCTTATCCACCCTCTTATATCTACTTTTCTTATTAAATTCGCTTTATTATTAATGCCATGCAAACTTTCTAATCTACTCTAAACCGGATCTCTCGGCGAAAAGAGTCTATCACCAATTACTAGTTTACTATCTCTAGTCTTCCTAGTAATTAACAATGCATTAAATTACAGAAGCAAAAGCAATTGATCGTCCTACTCCTATCTCTAGGCAGTATTTCTTAATCAAGGGAATTCTAATCAGCTCGAGACTTCCCGCACGTCTCCGTATCGACAAAATCAAGGATCATATCGTCGAATGAGTTAAACGATGTATGCATCAACCTCAGAAAAGAAAACTCAAACAATTGATAATATAAACATATGAATAAAATAAGAATTTCAATATAAGAGAGTTTCAAAAGGATTACATTGTTCCCCAACAACAAAGGGTTTAGTTCACCATAAACATGGTGAAACTAGATGGAATTGATGAAAAGAATGAAAGATAAAACCCTAGATTTGGTAATTTGGATCTCTCGCATCCAAAAGCCGCTTCCAAAGAGTGTAGAAAGTGTTCTGAAATCTTCCACTACCAAAAGATTAACCTAAGCATCGCACTAGGTCTATTTATAGTACATAAATGTAACAGAATTTAGGCTCAAGCCCATCATTTAGGCGCTCAGCGCTCCATTTGGCCGCTCAGCGGTTGGCCTCATAATCGCAGGCCGCTCAGCGCTCAATTCTGCTGCTCAGCAGTGGACCTCACAGTCCCAAGACGCTCAGTGTCGCCGCTCAAGCAAGAAATAGTGACTTCCTCCTTAAAGCTGGCGCTCAGCGCTGGAATTGGTGCTAAGCAGTGGACGTGACTCTTCTTTCTTCCTTTTTTCCTCCTTTCTTGAGTCTAAGTCCTTCCTTCTTCACTTCATCCTTCAATTCTCACCGAATCCTGCAAAACAATGCAAAAATAAGCATAATATCTCTAAAAGCAACTTTTGACTCTCTTGTGACTCAACTAAGCGTTTTACATGATTATAAGCTAATTCTAAGTCATAAAGGGTATGTTTTGATATCAAATTTAAGTGTAAAAATAACGGTTTTTAGACCGTTATCAATGTAACACTAAAAGATTCACTAAGATCTCCTTCATTTGTACCATTGTTGGTGGGATTATCACCTGTGATTTCTTCCTGATGACTTGTAATATTGTTTTCTGGTTCAAGAGTATTGTTGATAGTGGTACTTGTAAAGTAATTTGGACACAAAATTGACATAGGTTCAGTTCATTCCTTTAAAGAATTTCTTATATCAATGAAATGTTCATGAAAGGGGAAGTGATTCTCATTGAAAATCACATGTCTTAAGATGAAAATTCTCCTATGAGAGTTAATGCATTTGTATCCTGTGTGTGAGTTACTGTAACCAAGAAACTCACACTTAGTTGTATGAAACGAAAGTTTATTTTGATTGTATGGTTTGAGACATGGATAATAGCACAATCAAAAGGTTTAAAGTTTCCACAATCAGGTTCTTTCTTGTAAATCATGGAGTATAAACTTTTGTTTGGATTTATTGATGATGATAGTCTATTGATTAGATAAACATCAATTGAGAAGGCTTTGCACTAGTAGTGTAGGGGCATTTTGGCTTGTGCTAACAGGGCTAGGTCAAGTTCAACAACATGTCTGTGTTTTCTCTCAGCTCGGCCATTTTGTTGAGAGGTGTAGGGATAAGACATTCTAAAATAGTTCCCGATTCTAAGGAAATCCTTTGGACAAGTTTAAATTCACCACCTCCATCACATTAAATGACTTTAATTTTTCTGTCAAACTAATTTTCAACCATAGCTTTGAAAAGAGTGAAGGCACGTATATTTTCGAATTTTTGCTTTAAGGGGAAAATCCATGTGAACCTACTAACATCAACACTGAAATGAACATAATATTTGAACCTAAATGTAGAAAAATTAAAGCAGGACCCCAAACATCAGTATGAATTAAATATAAAATTTCATTAGCATGTGAGGAAGAGCTTTTGAAAGGAAACATATGCAATTTTCCAAATTGACTAGCTTTACAGAATGTGAATGAGTCACTAGATGATGTTTTCACATTGCATTCCTTTAAGAACTTTTCCAGAACTTTATTGTTGGGATGTCCAAGTTTTCTATGCTAATTTTCTTTAAGAGACATGTAGACATAAGAGTCCTTATTGTCACATAGTTGATACAAGCCATTTTTAAGTTCCCCATTTAGAAGAGCCTTCCCTATTAGTTTGTCTTTCACAAAGTAACAATTTTCATCAAACTCAACAAAAATATTGTTGTCAACAGTCAATTTTAAAATACTCAACAAATTTTTGGAACATAAAGACCATAATGCAAAAGAAGATTATTGAAATCTTGACCTTAATAAGGTGAAGCTATGAATGCATTGTGTGTTCTTTGTTTTTCACTTTCAAAAGATTGAGTTTTCCATGTATAGGACTTATCAAATCGATAATATAACATTGTATAACAGTGTGGCCAATCCTTCTGCATACTTATAAGCCAAAAAAGTAACAGAAATTCGGCCCAGGCCTATTCATTTAGGCGCTCAGCGGTGACAACGTTGGACGCTCAACGCTTCCTAACACTCAATGGTCTGCGTCTTGGACACCCAACGTTAGGTTAACGTTGGGCGGTGGTCGCGTGATGAGTCGATATTTTATTGATTTCACTTAGTTTACTGTGCTAGAATTAATCAGGGAAGTGTGCTTAATTGTCCGGTATTTTTCCGTTTTTGTTAATTGTGCTTAATTTGACCGAAAATTCTAATTTTAATTAATTTGAATATTCTGAGCTAATTAATTGCATTTTTAATTGCAGGGAAAATTTTGGAGATACAATTTGAAGCATTAGGAAGGAGACAAAATAATTCCAGACTCTCAAATTAGACATTTTAAATTTTAGTTATATTGTAATTTAATTGTTTAAACTTTTTGGACAAGCTTGTGCACATTGGGCCAAATTTTGACAAAAACATGATGGGCCTAAATAGTTGTAGGACAAACATCCTACCTCTTCCTCTGCCACCTTTCATGCCTCTGAAATTAGAGTCTCTCTAATCACTTTAGGATATAAATTTGTTGCCTCTAGACTCATTCTTTGCAGAAAAGTTTACAGAGACATTCAGGTTAAGGTTGCTGAAATTATTGAGTTGATCTAATATGTTTTCAAAGGTTAATAATTGAGTTTGCAATTCAAACCAACTAATGTTAATCTAGTCAGACAACTTAACAACTACTGGAGTGTAATTAGAATCCAAACCATTTAGAGTCTGAATCACTAAATCAGAGTTAGAGATTAGTGAACCTGTCAACTTTAGCTTGTTAATAAGATTTTTCATCTCTCCAAGATATTGCTCCATCTTCATGTCTCCTTTACGTGTGTTATAAAATTTAGATTTCAGATAGATGATTCTGGATCAAGTGTGTGCACTACCAAGGCTTTGAGCTTCATCCCAAAGCTGTTTTAATGTTTCACAATGCAGCAATTGAGTTGCAATGTCAATTGACATAGAAGTCATAAGCCATCCTAGAATGGTTTAATCTTGGGCTTGTCAATCCTCATAGATAATATTGACTTTTGATGTTATGTTCTTTGCAACAATGAATTGGTCTGCTCATTTTATTGTCCTTACTTTGTAGCCATCAAGTTTACATCCTATAATCATTAGTAAGACTAGATATTTCCATAGTGGACAATTGTCTCTATTCAACTTGACATAGATTGAAGAAGGTAGGTCATTTTTCTGATTGACAGCGAATGACATGATGGTTGTGGTTATGGATCAAGATTTGTTTGCTTGAAAGCTCTGATACTAAGATAGAAAATGGTTTTGAATGTCATAATTTGCATTGATCATGTATTGTTTAAATAAAAGTAGTAATATACAATCAAGATCCTATAATTATGGTAATACAAATAGTGAATATCCAAAATTAAGAGTCATAAATGATAGGATATTTGACAAAATATTTGATTCTATTTAACTTTGATGAAAATAATTACCACTTGTGGAGCAGGTTTACGGAAACTGCGTTGAACATTTAAAACAAGTTAAAGTTTGTTGATGAAACCATACTTAAGCCAAAAAAGACGATAAGACATATATGGCTTGGTGAAGGTGTAATAAGATTTTTGATTCTTGGATTATTTGATCGAGTTTTGAATGTATTTGTCAAAGCTTCTTATGGATGGATATGATATGGATACATGGAATCATTTGAAGTCAATATATTTCCAAGGCAATTTGTTCTACATATTTGAATAAAAAATGAGTGTTGTTGCGTTTAGACAAGGCATGTAATTCACATGCTTGTACATGTACAATCAAATCTTCTTGTGGTATTCTTGTTGTTATTACTAAAAGGAAATGCAAAGATGAAGTTTTGGAATTTCTAAATAGCCTTAGTGAGCAATATTCCAATGTGAAGTGTCTCGTGTTATTGATGGATCTGATACCCACTACAACAAAAACAATTTCCTATGTCAAGACTGGATGACTCAGGGCAAAGGTCGAAATGGGCCAGTTCAGATTTAAGGTTGAGACAGGTTGACATGTGCCACAAATAAGACGTGTCGCTCTAAACCGAAGGTCAAAGTGAGTTGACCCAAGCCAAAGGTCGTAACAGGTTGACCCAACCCAAAGATTGTCACGGGCCGAAGGTCAAGCCAAGCCACCCCAGGCCATGACCAAAATTTGGATGAATTTGGCCATAATCAAAATTTGGTTGATTTTGATAGAATTGGCCACGACTGAAATTATGTTGAATTCGATCGAGTTATTCCTGATCAAAATTCGGTTGAATTTGAACAAGTGGGTACCTACCGAAATTCATTCAAATATAATCGAATCTACCCAGGCTAAAAATTCGATCAAATTCTGCCAAGTCAGCCCTAGCCAAAATTTGGTCGAATTTGGCTGAGTCGTCCCCAACGAAAAATTGGCCAAGTCGACCCTAATGAAAATGTAGCCAAATTTTGCCTAGTGAATCTCGACCAAATTTTTTCCAAATTTGGTAGAATCGACCTTAATTGAAATTTAGCCAAATTCGGTGAGTTGGCCACAACTAAAATTCGATCGAGTCGACCCTGACCAAAATTCATCCCAATTTTACATAGTCATCCTCGACTGAAATTCAATTGAGTTTAGTCAATTTAGTCTCGATAGAATTTTTGCCACATTTGGTGAGTCGACCTTGACTAAAATATTACCGAAGTCGACCTAGCCAATATGGACTGAAATTTGGCGAATTTGATCGAGTTAGCTCTGATTGAACTTCAACCAATTTGAGGTAGTCATCATTGGCTGAAATTCAGGTGAATTTAGTCAATTATACCTCAGTAGATTTTTGGCCGAATTCGACGAATCGATCCGAACTAAAATATTGTCAAAATCAATCGAGTCAACATCGAATGAAATTCGACGAATTTAATCGTGTTGGTCCCGGTAGAAATTCGTTCGAATTTGAGCTTATTAGCCCCTATTAAAATTTGGTGGAATTTGGCCAAGATAATTCCAATCAAAATTTGGTCGAATTCGATTAAGTCAATTGTAGAAAAATTTTGGTCGAATTTAATAAAAACCAAATCTAAAATTAAGCTGAGTTTTCCCTAACCAAATTTAGTTGAGTGAACTTTAATTGAAATTTAGTTGAATTTGATGTAGTCAACTTTATTTAAAATTTGACTGAATTCATCTAAATCGATCCTTACTAAAATTTAATCAAATTAATAACAAATTATATAAACCATTTGACATGAAGTCACACCCGATGAAGGCTTTTTACTTCTAATAGCCCAAAGTCCTTCCAATTATAACCCATAACAAAGTTTTTAAAATATCTATTATAATACAATTCAATGTGTTTTTGTTATACTTTCCTTATTTTACATTATTTTTTTAAAGAATGAAATAAATTTGACATGGTTTAATGAGTGGAAGGAGTCATGAAAATATGGATAAAAAAAATTAGTATATCTATTTTACTTAATTTTTTAAAATTTATGTAAGTATGTATAAATTAAAAACATAAACATACTAATGTAATGGGCTACATCAGGCCGTAAAATGCACGTCACATGATATTTAATATAACGGATAGATAACTAGGTTTCGTAAATATGCTGAAAAGGGATTCAATTTTTTGATACTGTATGAGAAATACTTTATTGAAAGAAATAAAACCTAAATGTCAGTGTTATATAGCTTTCAATTATGGGATACTTTGTTCTACAAAATAATTGTGTGTTTTATTTTATTCTAGGATATATTTTCTGAATGCATATAAATTCAATCACTAACATTTATAGAGTGAAATTGTTATTTAAATATTATTTTATATAGATTTTTACTAATAATATATATTTGAATTCGACGGGGAAAAACATTCTTTTTATTTTGTGAACCTCTGTTTTGTGGTTTAATTTTATTTCAGCCCAAACATATAATGTTCAAGTTTTCGTTTGGAGTTTTGACTATGGCTCTTGATTAAGGTCATTTCTTTCTGCGCCCCTATGGTTTCTATATGCACTTTTAGCAGGGTTGTTAAAAGATCAAACTCTAACATTGTTATTACCTTTGTAGATTATGCTATGGATGAGCTTAACCAAGAAAGTAATACAGATTATATAATTTTAAAGTTATTTAAAAAATATTTCCAAACTATTTAAATTAAAAGCTCTTTTCTTCACTTATAAAATGACTTATGATTGCACAATCTAAAAGTAAGAAAAAGTTTCAAATCACAAAAATAAAAAAAAAATGGCTTTTATATTATACAATTTGAAAATTTTCTAATAAAAAATGTATTTTAGAGTACGAAGTTTAGAAATAAAAAATGATTTTCAAATTATGTAATTAAGAACGCAAAATATGTAACTCAAAAGTAAAACAAAAAATACGATTATAAAATGTGGACTAGAAAAGATTTTCTAATTGCATAATTTAAAAATAAAAATATAAATTTTTTAGATTATGTAATCCAGAAACTCTTTTTATGTCGAAAAATGACTTTTAAATAGCACAACTCAAAAGTCATTTTCTTAAAGCAAAATGAAAATTTTCGTATCCAATTAATTGAAAACACACACATGGCTAAAGAAATCTTTAATTAAAAGCCAAATTTTGATCATGATTATGATTCTTAAATATTATAAGTAGAGGTGACAAGAATATTTATTTCTACGTATATTTATAGATAAAATTTATAGTAAATAATTGATAATTACAAATCTAAATAATAAATATTTTAATATTTATTTATAACTAAATTAAGTGTAAGTATTATATTATTCATATTTATAATATTATCTTATTTACATTTATAAATATTTGTTTCTTCTAAAAGTATAAAATTTAATTTATATTATATTGAGTTAAATATATATATTTTAAAATATGTAGAAATAAATAAGTCAAAAATTAATTTTTGTTGTTATAAAGAAATATTATTAATTATCATTCTTAATAATGAGTCATATTTAATTCTTGTCAGGTCACAACATAACAACACGGACCCAAATTTGAACCCAATAGACCTTTTTAGTTCAAATATATAATCTATATTTGTTTCGTTAGGTAAGCTTGGAAAAGTTTCTCACAATTCTTCTCAGAAAAAAAAAACTTTTTTTTTGTTAAATTAATACTAATTTATGCATAAATATAATTTTAAAAATTATAATTTATTTATTTTTATTTTTTATAACTAGTACTAGAGGTACCAATGTAATATTGATTTTCTCATCTATAATAATTATTTCCGTTCTAATTATGTTATTTTGATGTAAAATTAAAATTTGATTTTTACGTAACTTTGATATATTTTAATATTTAAGCTTTAAAAATAAATAAATATACTTTATTTATTTTAATTATTTTAATTTTTTTGGCATGCGTTTCTAAATATATTAAAATAAAATATATTAAATGATATAAAAAATATAAATGTATTTCAACGTGTCAAATAATATAAATACTGTCATAAAAACGTGTTTAGTTCGTTAAAAGAATTAGATGTAATTGAGTGCAAAAGTAATTAAGATTACACTAAAACATATTAAATGATATAAATAATATAAATGTATATCAACGTGTCAAATAATATAAATACTGTCATAAAAACGTGTTTAATTCGTTAAAAGAATTAGATGTAATTAGATGTAATTGAACTAAATACTAAAATAACATTGAGAATTATTTTTGGTACGCGATACTTGTTTATTTTAATACGACCAAGAAAATAACGTTTCTACATTAACACATTAAAAATTGTAGTACTTAAACCTCAAATTTATCATAGATTATATCTGATAGGTCCGTTCTCTAAAATCTATTTTAAGTAACAAATGAATTTGCAAAATTCAAGCAAATTTTGACAAATTCAGCTTATTAATATGCCATACCGAAGTATTATTTTAATTAATAATACATTTTTATAAATTGAAATTATTTTTTAATAAGTTCCTTATTCTTCAAGTTCAAGTAAACACACTTTCAAAAAGCATAAATAAATGTGATTAATATAATTAAATGATATTAATTGATATTCTTGCTCAAATTAAAAAAAAAAGTTATATTTTTATAAGTAGGGGAGAGAATAACGCTCAGCACGTAATGATATATAAGATTTATTTTAGCAGGAATAACTTTTTGATGGATAGAGAACTTTCACCTATTAATATTTTAAAGTCTGTCAAACCCTACTTTCTTGATTGAATATCTTTGATTTAATTGAATTTTCATTAATGACGAACAAGACATATTAATTGGTATCCATTTGCATTTTCTTAAATTTAATATGGAAAAAAATAACCCATAGCACAAGAAAAACAATTCACTATATATAAAATAAATGAAAAACAAAAGTAATTGTAACTTACCCCACTATAATATTATTACATTAAAAACTCTAGTTAAAATTACATTAAATTATAATTTTACTCTTCCTCCTTTGTAGATATGATTTTGGTCTCCTTTTAGTTTTCGAATTATACAAAAGAAATCACAATTTTAGTTCAATTCTCAATTTTGTAGACGTTATTGTTTTTAGATATTTTAATTAATTAAAGTTTTTCAAAATATCATTCTAAATAAACATGTTAAGTTCAATATTCAATTAGACTAAAATAAAAATATGACTAAATTTTAGACTACAATCATATAGAATAAAAAATCAAGAATTAAAATGACACTAAAGTTTTATTTTAATCTTTTAAAATATAACTTAAATAACCCTAAATTTTCTTAAAATACATTTTTCCCCTAAACTAATGTATATGTAGATGGAAAATCGCATACTGTAATTGTTTGTTTTTATGCATTTGCATTGATTGATTTGTACAACAACTATGTTGCACCTTTGAACGTTAATTCGGTACTTCCAAAAATATCATACACCCAAGTTCAAATTAAAAAATTTATTTAATCCAATGCCCGCAAAGGTTTTTTCTTTATTTTTTTTTTATTTTTATTTAATAATAATAATAGTAATTGTATAGTACGACATTTGGGCTGAGCGGTTAAGGGTTAACCGATCAGCTATGTAGAGTGGTGCTCCCTCCATCACCATAGAGTATTTCCTTCACTTCTTCATTTTTTTTTAATTTTAAAATTTCCCTTTTTACTTTTAATATTTACCCTCATTTTACTTTTATCTCAAAACCTCTACACCTCTCTCTCATTTTCATTCACAGACAACCGCAACCCCACCTCCACCCCCATCCCCACTCTCACTTTCTCTCTTTCTCTCCACATCCGTTTCTTCACTATCAACTAGAAGAAAAATCCACTCTTCGAGTTGTCCTTCCCTCCTTCTAACTCTTTATTTCATTGACCACACACACATCTTTGTACGCTAACTGTTCCTCATCCTTTGGCTCCCATATGTTCTTCCACTGCTCCTCATTCTTCTTTTCATTTTACTCACTCTATTTTCTTCACGCACAACCATCCATCTATTCGAAAATCAAAATTTTCACGGGAGCTGAAAAACCAAGCGAAAACTCAAGGTGTGGAAGGGAAATTTCAGAAGTGGCATTGGTGGCACTATAAGATTGAGGACTAAAGTGAGGTTTGAAAGATACCTAGTAATTGAAACAATAGAAGAAAAATGATTACTGGCTCAAGTTTTTCATTTCCATGTAGTAAAAGAGAGTGATAAGGGGTTAGGCTATATAGACCCATATGCAATAGCAGGAGCCATGGATTGTGAGTGAGAGAATACCAAAGAGAGAGAGAGAAAAATAGTCAAGGAAGCTCGTGGAACAAACATACATCACAACAAAAAAGAATCACGTTAGGGAGAAGAAAATGAAGAGAAATTTGGTGGGTGTGGGGGTGCAAATTTAATAAAATGGTTGGATGTCTGTGAAAGTAAAAACAAAAATAAAAAATTTACAGAAGGGAAAAAAAGAAGAATGGGGAGGTGGAAGAAGAACTGTGTAGTGGTGGAGGGAGCAACAACCGGCTATGTATAGTACCATGTACATATTGGGCCATAATCGGCCCAGGAATTGAATGACTTCTATTAAGTCTCATGACAGGACCAATGTGTCAAGGGTGTTGCTCCCTCTACCTCCCCAAGTGGGTCCTGTACCTCCCCACTACTTTAATTTATTTCAAAAATATTTTACACATCTCCACTATTTTCTTTTATTCCAAAAATACCCTACATCTCCCCACTATCCTTAACAATCTTTCTCTTTCTCTCTCTACATTAATGGAGCATGTACATGGCTCATTAATGGAGCATTCACATGGTTCAGATTTGAATTTGTGATATATTACAAAATATAAAATTCAGAGGAAACTTCAATATTAGTAGTTCCACCATTTCCATTTTATAAAATAAAAAGTTAGATGCAAATACAAAATAATAAACATAATAATATTAATAGTAAATAATGATATATTATTATTATTATATANTAACTTTATAATGACGAAAGAACTAAATAAATTCTAAATCTTTAACAAATAACTTTTTTTTTTATATTTTAAGTATTTAATAAAATTTTTATATTATTTATCTAATAAATTAAATATTTTATTCAAGTTATTTGAGTCAAACATGTTGTGAGTTAAAACATAATATAATGTTAAAAATTATACATATTATATGTGAAAAAAACACACATATATATAAACATTTTTCTAGAAATTTAGAACAAAATTTTGCCATTTATTAAGTAATTTGAAAAGAAAAAAATATATTCAACAGCGAAAATAAGATTGAATCAAACTTGTTTGAGAAAATATATCAGAAGTTCAAATTTAAGTCATGAAAATGCTCCATTAATGAACCATGTAAATGCTTCATTAATGTAGAGAGAGAAAGAGAAAAATTGTTAAGGATAATGGAGAGGTGTAGGATATTTTTGGAATAAAAGAAAATAGTGGGGAGGTGTAAAATATTTTTGAAATAAATTAAAATAGTTGGGAGGTGCAGGACCCACTTGGGGAGGTGGAGGGAGCAACACCCATGTGTCAATGGGCAGACAAGTGATTGGGCCAGTAATAGCGGAATAATCAAAGATATCTGATTAAAGATATGAGTTTTGCTCCCTCCACCACCACCAAATGCTCCCTACATCACTCCATGCCTAATTTGCCCTTCCAGTAAAACAGATGTCAACATCCGTTTCACCTTCAATGGATATTGATATCCGTGAACAGATTTTCACATCCGTAGAAGATTACATCTTTTATTTTTTTTGTTATTTTAGTTTATTGTTTTTATTTTAAATTTTATTTTAATAATGTTTTTTATTTGTATATAAAAAACAAAAAAAAATTAAATACTCTATAAATTAATTTAAAATATAATAAATTAATAAACTAAAAACTAAAAAATATAAAAAAAACCTTGAACGGTTGTGGTCACATCCGTTTAATCAAATAAAAAATATTTAAATAATCAATTAAATAATAATACTTAATTAAAGTAAAACAAAAGTCTCAGGACAAATCGTGTTCTGTTCTATTTATAGTTTTCTTGTCATTCTCAGTCGAATTGCCTACTAATTCAGTCGACTGTATTAAAACAGTTATAACAGACNCTCAACACAAAGGCTCCTCAGTCAACCAAATCAATGCACATTCATGACAGTTGACTCAGTCAGTCAATCCTAACTAACTTTTGAAAATATAGCCATTGGAGCAAGTAGGAATAACAAAATTTCAATAATAACAGCAACACAATCGAATAGGTGTTCCACACTGTCGACTGTCACATGAAAAATCACTTTGAAATTCTTTTCATCTTAAAATCTCATCAAGCACATGTTCACAAAATCTGTACAAAGATTTTAGCTTAGTCGAATCCATTACCAGTGTATTCGACTGAACCAGACCTTTGTCACAACAAATATAAGTTCATAAAAGTGCTTGTGAGCTTTTCTTCAGAAATGTGCAGAAGTAATCAAAATCATATTATCACACATTTCAATACAAGCACGTTCCATACATATAACACATATTCAATCATAGGAACACACATTGCAAATCAACGCATCATGTTCAACAAAAGCATTTTTCAAATCAGTTTGATATATCAGCTGAACATGTAAACTTGGAACATATGTACTGTTATTAAGCAGTGTGTTGTCATCATCAAAAGCCAGTTTGATATAGAGCTTGTGTTGTCAACAATCTCAACAATATCAAATAACGGTATTTTAATCCGTTATCATGCATTTGCTTCCTAGGTTGGAAGGACACTGGATGTAGGCATTATTGGCCGAACCAATATAAAAACCTATGTTTGCATTTCTCTATCCCTTATCTTTTACATTATAGTCGACTTTATATTTTACGCAGTCAACTACATATTTCCCCTCCATACATATTCTGATTGCTTGCATTTCAAGAAAGTTTAAAAAGCTTTACACTTTGATTTTAAGATTGTGAAAAGAACTTGTTTTTGAAACAACACCAATTCACCCCCCTTCTTGGTGAAGAAAGAAGCCAACCTGTTTTCCAACATAGTGCACATTCTCAACATCAATTAATACCAAAGAATAATCAAGAAATACCCATCACAAAATCAATATCAAACCACTACATTAGATAAAGTTTCCAACCAAATACGTCAAACCTATACTAAAAACAGAAGCAATTAAGTTCAAATTACAAGCAAAAAGATAGAAAAATCTTGCTCTAGTGCAAATAACATCCATCAGTAGATGCTATCTTATCTCCTCAGCCCATGCTGTCATCAAAATCCTCCTCCTCTCCTTCTACAACATCCTCAAAATCATCATCCTCGTCATCATCCTCCATATCTGGAGCTTTAGCTACCCCACCTCCACTAGCTTGTGCCTGCTTCTCTGGCCATGCCACCACAATGTTGAACTCCTCCATAGTCCACCGATGTGTAGGGGGTGTATCATACATCCCTATGATCATCTCAGTGGTGGCCACCTGCCCTTTGTGGGTAGACTACAACTTATCCTCCATTAGAGACGTATACATGTCTCTCATCTGGGAAGGCTCTACATCATGAGCTGGTGCATGTGCTTGTGGTGGTCCTCTCCTCCTAGGACATCTTTGTGGCACCGACTGTGCTGCCTCATCTCCTCTGCAGTACTGCCTATAGTAGGCTTCATCAATAGCTTTCCTCGGTCTCTCCAACGGTGAAGTAGAAGTGTCCACCCCAGCTAACTAACAAAGGTGTGTGATCAAGGAAGGATGCCCTAAGGAGCCTTGTTGTTCACAGTACTGGTAGAACCCTTTATCTCATTTGCTACGATTTGACCAATGTTGATATTCAACCCTCTGAGCACACAATATAAGAACATGGCCCTGCTGACAGTGATATCCGAGACATGAGAGCAAGATTGGATGTTGGCATGAGAAAACGCCATCTAATACTGTGCCAAGGGCGTCAAATTAGCTTTCTTAATGTGCACAACTGAACCATTCCCATTCCTATGAAAATTCCCTCCAGGCATGCATTACACATTCTCTATGTCAACAAAGTCTGTTCCCTCCTCCATTTTTAGTGCAAACTGACACTGCACACCAATCCACTTAGTATGTAGGAACTTGTTAATGGAGTCAGGATCATACCTAATAATTTTCCCTCTGATATAACTCATATAATCTTGAGTGTGGGAGTCAACCAATGGCTTTGCATTGGTGTAAAATTCCTTCATCACTGCTATATTGGCTGGTGCAGGATAAGTGGCTAATCTCTCCCAATGTCTGCTCTCCAACTCCTCTCCAAATTATGGAAAAAAGTTTGGAATCCATCCCGCTTTGCGCTCTATCAAGAGCCTTCTATCCTAGACGATGATAAAATTTTGCTCATGCCTTTGGGAGAGGAACTTGTTGGAATAGAACTACTCTGGTTCCCTCCTTTATTTTCCTATGGTCTTGATCCTTTTGCTAGAAGAGGAGGCCATCTCGACATCAAATACAATTCACAAGACCAAAAGAAATCTCATTAAGCATTAGTAATTCACGCAACACCTTCTAAATGTACTGCCTATCATCGTTGAGGACAAAACAGAGCCCCTCAACGTCACCTGCACACAGAAAAACAAAGAAATCCACAATTTGCAGAAGTCGCGCTTAGCGGTAAATGGCGCTGAGTGATGAAAATTGTTTTCTGCATTAAACGTCCTAACTGCTTCTAATCTCCAACCACATGAAAATTTTCCAATTCCATACCTCAATCATACATTTTATGAATATGGAGGAATCAACCCCAAACAACTGTGCTTTAACAAAACCCCAAACTTGGATGAAAAGGTGGTGCAAAAAAGGTGGAGGAAGGGTTTTTGTGAAGAGGGTTGAAGGGAAAAGTGGAGAGAATGCTTTAGAGAGTGCTTGAGAGTGGTCAAAATGAGTAGGGGTCGAATGGAGAAGTTAGGGTGAGACCTAGGGTAAGTGAGGTGTGTAATGGGCCAACTTACACTAGGCGCGAAGTTTTAAAACCCAAAAACCACTCCGCAGTACCAGTGCTCAGCGCTAGTTACCGTTGAGCGGCATGCGCGAGATCAATTTTCCTTCTTCCTAGCTTGCCCTAAGCGTCATTGAACGATGCCTCTCAAATTCAACTCTCAAATTTCGAATTTCATGAAATTTCCACTCACTTCACTTAAACATTTACCAATCAAACCCCTAAAATGAAACTAGAACAAAATCAAAACAAATACAAATAAACTAGATCAACCGGGTTGCCTCCCAGGTAGCGCTTGTTTAATGTCACGAGCCCGACCCAAACTTTTTCTAGCACCCATCAGTAGGTGCAAAGCTTACCATCACCCATTAGTAGGTGTACCTTCTTGGTATCCTTCAGTAGATACTCAATCATCTAACATCCCTCAATAAATGCTATGCCCAATAAACAACGTTCCAAAATATTTAAAATTACATCACCAAAATATAAATCAAAGAAATCAATGTTTTTAAATCACTAGGGTGCCTCCCAACAAGCTCTCTTTTAACATTACTAGCTTGACCCAGTAAAGCTCATGTTCCATCTTCAATGTTGGTGTTTCTCTTACTTTCATCACACCAACTCATCAACTGCTTCCGATCCACCTTTTTGACTCGCCTAGAATATGGAGCTTCAATATCTATTACTTCATTCTCTTTAAAGCCTTTCACAACCCACAACTTGTTCTTGAATCTCACAGGGGTGCCAAGTTTGAGTTGTTCATCTTTAGAGTCATGACGAACCGTCCCTCCTTTGTCAATTCTCTCTTCTTCCCTAACTTGCATCAAGACACAATTTTTACCTTTGTTGACCAGCTTTGCAACTTTCTGTCTAGTCACTGATGCATCCTTACATGCAGCTTTGTGACTAATCTTCTTTACTTGAATCTTCTTATCTTTGAAGACATCAAAGATCACCTCCTCTTCTTGGTCTATAAGCATTATCAATCCATCATCCACATTAATGATTACTTTAGCCGTTTTCATAAACGACTTTCCAAGAATATTTGGGATCTTTTCATCCTCCCTCATCTCCATCACCTACAAAGTCAACCAGTAATTCAAGTCTTTCCATTCGAACCATAACATCCTCCACAAATAACGGTTCAAAAATCGTTTTTTTATACTTAATATTGATACTTAATACACCCTTATTGACTTAAAAACTTGCTTGGACTCATGATTTTGCTTTAGTTTTGTGAATAAGAGAGTTGAGGATACACTGTCTGATTTTATTATTAAATTCCCTTGATTTTGTAAGTATTTGGAATGATTTGAAAAATGGGTTGAAGTATCAAGGAGTTCCAGTGCAGAAAAGTCAACCAGAATGCAGAAAAGTTAACCAGTCAACCAGAAAAGTCAACCAGAAAAGTCAACCAGTCAACCAGAATATTGAAAATTCATCCAGAGTGCAATTTCAGTATCGCAGGTGGCGCTGAGCGCCAGTTTTCTCGCCATTTTTTCACTGTTTTATGCCTGAGCGCCACCGTTGGGGGCCATTCTGAGTGTCGCACCTACTGATGAGCGGTACTGTAGCACTGAGCGCCATTTTCGTGGATCTGGGCCAGTTATTCTGTTATTTTTATGATCTGTTTCGGGCTTGGACCCATTTTCTGTTATTCTTCTACCCTATTTAAAGATCTGGATACCCTAGAGAATGTATCTTTTGATGACTTAAGCACAGAAACACACTTTTTACCCCTTTGGGGGTAGATTTGGGGATGCATGAGCTCTCCTTTTCTCTTTCTAGGGTTTTATCTCTTTCATTTCATTGTACACCTAGTTCTTCCATGACGATGGAGAACTAATCTTATTTGTTGTTGGGGAAAGATGTAACCTCTAAACTCTCTTGTATTTGAATTGATTCTTGTTATTGATATATGCCTTTTTCATTAATTGTTAGAGATATTCTTCTTTGCTTAAATGCTTGTGATGTTATGATTTGTAAATATTAGGAGATTTTGTACTCCTAGGGTTGGACGATTTGGGGATGTGACAACCCTCATTTTCTCTCCCTAGGATTGTTATCAAGAGATATTTTACAAATCACGATCTGGGAATTCTCTCAGGAGCAATATTACCTAGACATAGGGATAGGAGGACCGATTGCCTTTAAGCTTTTGTGCGAATGTAATGCATGATTAGTTGCTACGGATAGAAGACATTGTGAACTTGTAATTAGGAGTAGGCTTTCTTCACCGAGACATTTGGTTGAAAGTAAATTAGAAAGTTGCATTAACATTAATGAAGAAGATGAATTTGTTTATGCATGAGAGTGTAGGTGAATCTAAACCCTAACAACATATTCATCTCATATTATTAACTTCATCCATTCACTTTTGTGTTTAGCCTCAATTGATCAAATTGCATTCATGTTTATTTTTTCGCACTTTGCATTCAAAACCCCCAAAATATTGTTCTTATAGTCTTAATTTGTTGAGCAAAAGCACAACTGTTTAGTGCCATGAGTCTTTTGGAAAATGATACTTGGTCTTACCATTTTATATTACTCGATATGATTCGGTACACTTTCTGAAGTCTTACAAGTTTTTTTGGCGCCGTTGAAGGGGCTCGTGGTATAACTATTCTATTTGTGTGGTTCTTAACTGATTAGAATTTATGTTTTTAATAAAAGAAGATAAAAAATATATCTTTTACTGTTTTTATTTTTTGGGGTAATTATGTGCTCTAGTGCAGTGTTCTTTAGTGTACGTAGGATAAAATTCGTACTGGGAGTCAAGATCATCAGGACCTACCTTTTTAGGTTTGGAAGAAGAGAAGACTGCCAGTAGTAGATAAAGAACATAGATAATGAAGAAGGCAGATAAGAAAGGAAAATTGGTTCACCAACACCCTGATGTGAAAAGTGCTGATCCTAAACCTGGCACACCAGTGAAATTTAAGAATAAGTTATGGGTTGTCATGACTATCAAAGCAAACAAAGTTCTTGATATTGAGGATCCTTAGAGTTGGTGACAAGAAAATTGCCTAGATTTTGTTGGTGCCATGAAGGAAGGAAGAATGCTAACATCAAAAATCCGGATTTGGCTTAATTAGGTCAAGCTAGTGACGTTAAAGAAGCGCTTGCTGGGAGGCAACCCAGTTTCTGACTTTTTCTTTTTAATTGATTATTTGTGTGAATTGGATTTGATTTTTCTTTGTGTGTTTAAGTTTTTTTTGGGTTATATGCTGCTTTTGATGGCAGCGATGATGGACGTTGCGATGATAAGGATGAGAAAAAATAGCATCTACTGAAGGATGTTATGTGATTAAGCATCTATTGAAGGATGCTATGTGATTAGGAATCTACTGATGGGTGTCATTGACATCATTTACTGATGAATGTCGATGAAGATGAGAAAGATTAGCATCTACTGATGGGTGCTAACAATAAAAAATTGCATTTACTGATGGGTGTTAGAAAGAGTTTGGGTCAGGCTCGTGACGTTAAACAAGCGCTACCTGGGAGGCAACCCAGTTGATTGATTTATTTTTGTTTCTTGATTTGATTCTTTTCTAGTTGCATTTTAGGGCTTGATTGTTAAATGTTTGAGTGAAGTAAAATGAAATTGCATGAAATTCGAAAATTGAGAGTTAAATTTGAGTGAGAATGGATTACGAGCACTTAGGGCAAGCTAGGAAGAAGGAGAATTGGGGCCGCGCATATCGCTCAGCGCTAACCTGGCGTTTAGCGGTCGACCTGCAGAATGGGTTTCCGGCCTTTAAATTATTGGGCTCAGTATGGGTTGGCCCATTAAGTATTTTTTTAAACCCTAGGGTAGGTTTCGGCCATCACTTTCAGTCTTCATTCTTCCCAAGCACTCCCCCTAGCACTCTCTTCACTTTTTCCTTCACCCCTTGATAACGGTTTAAAACACCATTATTTGTGATATGATTTTGATACTAAAAGCACCCTTTTTCACTTAGAAATTTGCTTGGACTCATCCTAATTGCATAAATTGTGTGAACAAGAGAGTTGAGGTTGATTTTAATGATTTTATGACTAATTCCTCTAGTTTTGGCAGAGATTGAAAAATACTAGAAGAAGAGAGGAAAGACCAAGAAAAGGGAGCTCATAAGGGGTTAAAAAGGAACTAGAAAGAGAGAAAACACGCAGCCCGGGCTTCTAGAAGCATAACTTAAGCATCTAGAATCGAGGTCCGCCGCCTGGGCGGTGGCCCTCGATGCCTGGGCGGCGCTGCTTCGTAGCCTGGGCGTCCAAATTTGATGCCCAAGCCCAACATGGCTATTAATTCTCGCCCAGGCGGCCTCCCTACAACGCTTGAGCGTGATTTCACGTGGATCGGGCCCTGTTTCTGTTTTGTTTTGATTCTTTTGGACCGGGCCTTGCTTTGGAGCACTTCTGACACTATTTAAAGGACCCTAGGGCTCTTGGTTTTACATCCCTGGCAAAGAAGAGCATAGCAATATACTCTTAGCCTATTTTTAGTCTTCCATTCTCATTCTTTCTTCCATTGTTCATAGAGTTCCCCCATGTCTATGGGGAAGTAATTTCTATTTGTTGTTGGGGAATGATGTAACCTTGTAAACTCTCATGTATTTGAATTAATTCTTAATTTCATATGTTTTTTCATTAATTGTTAAAGTATTTCATTTGTTTTTATGCTTGCTTATACAATAGCATGATCTATGAGTTGCATGAGTGCTAAGAGGTTCCTTTCAATTCAGGTTCTCTTTGAATTAGTCCTAAGGGTTATATTTCTCAGGGATGAGGGTATGAGTATTAGTCTTCTTAACTTCTTGATTTTCACATCTTTTTACCAGGAATGTTAGGAATTGTATGAACTGGTAATTCGGGACATGCTTATTTACCGAGGGATCGGGTTTAAGTGATTTAGTGAGGGACGTTGGCATTAATGCATAAAGAAGAATTCTTATATACATGAGAGGGAACTTGGTGAAATCTAAGCCCAACAACATACCCATCTCATATCAATCAACCTCCATTCATATTTGTGCTCCTTTGCCATTGATCAATTTAATTTTATTTAATTTTATTATTTTTGTCCAAACCCAATGATCTCTTTTTACTTTTAAGTCTTAATTAATTCTGTTTTCACACAATTGTTCAACATCGAGAGTCCTCTGGGATACGATACTTGGTCTTACCAATTTATATTACTTGTGCGACTCGGTACACTTGCCGATTTTCCCCAACAAGTTTTTGGCACCGTTGCCGGGGACTCACGGTTTAAGCTATTCTATTTGTATGATCCTTGATTAATTTTGACTTTAATTTATTTTTTTTATTTTTATTTTCTTTTCTTATTTTTATTTTTGGTTTTTCGAATTTTGAATTTTATTCTTCAAATTCCTAATTTTTATTTTTCTTATTTTTCTTTTGTGTTAACAATATTTTCTTGGGTTTTGTGTTTGATTTATGCAGGATTGTGTGAGAACTAGAAGCAACAAAATTTCTGAACCTCTTCTTGAAGGGCTTGAGACCAGCAAGAGGCCAAGAGGAAATAGATTATCTAGAGAACCTTCTCTAGAGAAAATTTCAATGGCTTCCCAAACTGGTGAAAGAGGTGAGGAGACCAATGCTAGTAGTCGCACCTTGGCAGATTATACAACAGTTGTTGGCCCTCATCATTTTAACAGCATTGCAAAGCCAAGGTTCAACGCTGCAAATATGGAGATGAAGCCTACTCTGACCTTGTAAAGAGAAACCAATTCAATGGACTATCTCATGAAAGTCCATATGAGCACCTGACTACCTTCAATGAGATTTACAACACTGTGAAAATAAATGGGGTACCTGATGAGGCTATAAAATTGAGCCTATTCCCCTTTTCTCTTGGAGGTAATGCTAAATTATGGTTGAACTCTTTTCCTGAAAAAAGTTTCACTCAGTGGGAAGATGTGGTTACAAAGTTCCTCAACAAATACTTCCCACTATCAAAAATCAATAAAGGAAAGCAAGAGATCTCTTCCTTCAGACAAGGCATGGAGGAAACCTTGGGATAGACATGGGAAAGATACAAAAGCCTACTGAAAAAATTCGTACCCATGGTTTTGATGAAGCAATGGTGGTTCTCCTTTTTCTTAGCGGTCTTGGGTCTCAAACTAAATTGATGATGGATGCCTCAATTGGAGGTAATATCAAATGCAAGTCCCCTGATGAGGCCTATGAATTAATTGAGAATATGGCCACCAATGACAATGAGACGCACAGTGAGAGAGGAACTCCATCCCAACCTAAAGGAGTTCTTCAACTGCAGCCTTATGATGCCTTGCTTGCCCAAAATAAGATCATCACTTAACAATTGGAGATCTTGACTAAGATTGTGATGCAGCAGGAACCTCAGAGTGTGGCACAGGTTCAACTACAACTTTGTGAGCTGTGTGGGGATGACCATATTAATGGTCAATGTGCAGTGCCTGAGAATCTTAATGAGGAAGTCAACTACATGGGCAACCAGTTCCGCCCCAATAATTATAACCAGGGGTGGAAATCTCACCCAAGCAATGGACAAAGTCAATTTGGGCAGACTAGTGGACAATTCAATAGGCCACCACAATAGCAGCAATAATGGCAGCAACAACCCTCTCTGTCTGATAGAACTACAAGACTTGAAGAAACTCTACAACAGTTCATGCAGGCAACTTTGTCAACCCAGAAAAGCACAGACATGGCTATTAGGAACTTGGAGGTACAGATCGGTCAAATAGCCCAACAGTTGAAGGAGATGCCTTTTAAATATTTTGGGGCTAATACTGAGGTTAACCCCAAAGAAGAATGCAAAGTTGTTGTGAGTATAAATGAAGAGAGAAAAATAGAAAAAAGAGAGAGAAAAAAATGAGTTGAGAGAAGAAAAAGAAGAGGAGAAAGAAAAAGAGAAAGAGGAGGAAAAGGAAAGAGAAGAGGTTGAGAGAAAAAGAGAACAAAAAGAAAAATACAAAAAAATTAAAAAAATTGAGAAAAGCCATGCTGAGGAGTGTCCCTCAGGAGAAAAAGAGATACAATCAGGATACTTTGATGAGATCTCCAAGGAATTGGGGATAAAAATTCCTGTGACTGAGGCTCTGCAGCAAATTCCAGAATACGCAGTTTTTAAAGAAGCTCCTCAAGAAAAAAGAAATATCCAAAAGAGGAGACAACTGAGATACAAGGGATTGTAGTGTGATCTTGCAGAAAACACTTCCTCCTAAGGTGGTAGACCCAAGAAGTTTCACTATTCCCTACACCATTAGAAACTATAAAATAGGGAAAGCCTTAATTGATCTGGGGTCTAGTATCAATCTTATGCCCTTAACTATTCTAAAAAATATTGGTGACTTGGAAGTTAAGCCTGCAAGAATGTCTCTCCTCATGGCAAATGGATCCCCCAAAAGACCCCATGGTGTAATAGAAGATATGATGGTGCAAATCAACAACTTGAGATTCCTGGTAGACTTTGTGGTGTTAGATATGGAGGAAAATGCGGAGATCCCTATTATTCTTGGAAGGTCGTTCATGAAGACGGCCAAAGTAATCATCAATGTTGATGAGGGTACCATAACTCTCAAAGACAAAGAAGAGGAGGTGATCTTCAATGCCTGCAATACTAGGCAGCAAGCCCAAGTGAAGAAAACCAGTCCCAAAGCTGCATTTAAAGATGCACCCGGGACTGATACCAAGGCCGCCAAGTCAAAAAAGAAAGGTAAAAAGTGTTTTCTGTCACAGGTGCATGAAGAGGAAAAAGATAGCAAAGGGGCAGATGTTCACCAAAGTCCTCTAAAGGAGCAAGAAGGACTGAGACCAGGCTTTCCTGTACAGTGCAACAAAAGGCTTTGGGTAGTGAAAGAACTCAGAGTCGATGGACTGATAGAAATTGAATCTCCTACTTCTAGGAGAACGAAGAAGGTGAACAGAAAAATGCTGAAGAACAGTTGGTGCACCAAAGGAAACAGTGATACCAAGATAAAAGATGTGACATGAGCTTATTAGGTCAAGCTAGTGATGTTAAAGAAGCGCTATTTGGGAGGCAACCCAGTTCTCTGAACCTTTACTTTTAATTTTTAATTTTTGTTTTGGCTTAATTTTGTTCTTTGTTTTATTTTGTTTTGTTTTTATTGTGCTCTGCTTAAATGAACTGAACTGCTTTGATTCAACTGTGCCTGTTTTGTGTGATAAGTTTTGCTTTATGAGATTCTAGTGTTTGATTGAAGTTGAGATGATGCATGATATGCTCTAAGTGATGAATCCCAATTTATGAGATAAAGTTTGATTGAGATGCTGAGCATGATATTTTTCTAAAGTTTTGGAACATGTGATTTTACTTGTGTGACTTTTGGGCTTCAGAGTTGTTTTTAAATAATTGTTATTACTTCGGAAGCATGAATGATTTTGCCCAAATTTTCTGTGATTGAACTACTTGCTTGCAGGTTCCATATGATCATGGCCAACTTTTGTTATCCCTTATTCTTTTTGCCTTCACATAATTTTTGCCCACTAAAAAGAGAACAATTTGTTCTAACCTTTGAACCTTGAACCTTATGCATTTTATTGAAAAACCTTTTTGAAAAATATTTACCTTGAGTTAAGTTGAGAACATTTGATGAGGTACTGATAAAGGTTCAAGTTTGGGGTTGCCAGGTAACAACCCACTACTCTAGGCAGTGAGCAATTGAAGATCAAAAGCAAGAAAAAGGAAAAAGAAAAGAAAAGGTGAGAAAAGAAAATTCAAAAGAAAAGAAAGAGCTCACTGTAAGGGAAAGCTGGGAAAAAGAAAGAGAGTTGTTCTTGAATGATAAATTCATAAATGAAAGGCAAAATTAATTTGTGTGACATTGTGATAATAAAGAGAAACACCACACCATACACCTGTGAGTTGAGTGAGACACTTTTGAGTGCTTGAGTGATATGCTTTTGAGTGCTTGAGTGAAACACTTTCCCTGGTGAGGAATAATTCTCTGAATTTCTGATTGCATCTTTGCTTCGTTGATTGATCATTCTTAAAGATAACACCTGTTAGAAGTATTTGAGCATCACATTGACTTTGATTGACTTCTGCACATCTTGAATGAGATCTTCATGTTGAGTTGATAAAAGTAATTCCTTGTCTTGAAAGAAAAAGTTTTGAAAAAGGCTATGTCATTGTAATAATTGTTTTGAAAAGATGAGTTACATTTTGTTTGCTTGAGGACAAGCAAAGTTCTAAATTTGGGGTTGTGATAACGATTTAAAACACCATTATTTGTTATATGATTTTGATACTAATAGCACCCTTTTTCACTTAGAAACTTGCTTGGACTCATCCTTTTTGCATAAATTGTGTGAATAAGAGAGTTGAGATTGATTTCAATGATTTTATGACCAATTCCCATTGTTTTGACAGAGATTGAAGAAATACTAGAAGAAGAGAGGAAAAACCAAGAAAAGGGAGCTCAGAAGGGGTCAAAAAGGAACCAGAAGGAGAGAAAACACGTAGCCTAAGCGTTTAGAAGCGTAGCCGAAGCGTCCAGAATAGACATCTGTCGCTTGGGCGGTGGCCCTCGACGCCCGGGCGGCGTTGCTTCGTAGCCTGAGCGTCCAGATCTGACGCCTAAGCCCAACATGGCTCTCAATTCTCGCCCAGGCGACCTCCATGCGATGCTTGAGCATGATTTCACGTGGATCGGGCCCTATTTCTGCTCTGTTTTGATTCTTTTGGACCGGGCCTTGCTTTGGAGCACTTCTGACACTATTTAAAGGACCCTGGGGCTCTATGTTTTCCATCCCTGGCAGAGAAGAGCATAGCAATACACTCTTAGCCTATTCTTAATCTTCCATTCTCATTCTTTCTTCCATTGTTCATAGAGTTCCCCCATGTCTATGGGGAAGTAATTTCTATTTGTTGTTGGGGAATGATGTAACCTTNCATTGTTCATAGAGTTCCCCCATGTCTATGGGGAAGTAATTTCTATTTGTTGTTGGGGAATGATGTAACCTTGTAAACTCTCATGTATTTGAATTGATTCTTAATTTCATATGCTTTTTCATTAATTGTTAGAGTAATTCATCTGTTTTTATGCTTGCTTATACAATAGCATGATCTATGAGTTGCATGACTGTGGGGAGGTTTCTTTCAATTCAGGTTCTTGTTGAATTACTCCTAAGGGTTATATTTCTCAGGGATGAAGGTATAAGTCTTAGTCGTCTTAACCTCTTGATCTTCACATCTTTTTACCAGGAATGCTAGGAATTGTATGAACTTGTAATTAGGGACATGCTTATTTACTGAGGGATCGAGTTTAAGTGATTTAGTGAGGGATGTTGGCATTAATGCATAAAGAAGAACTTGTAACAATCTCACTAGGACACTGCTGAATTTCACAAGCTGGAATGATAGCTTTACTGGAGCTGTGTTCAATCTGTCAAATAATATGTTCTATGGATTTCTGAACATGTCACTGTACAAGTTTGAAACTATTGATTTGTCAAGTAATTATTTGGAAGGTGATGTGCAAGGTGGTGGTAATGTTATTCTAGATAGAAATTGCCTGCAAATGACTCCAAACCAGAGGAATTTGGAAGAGTGTAGAGCTTTTTATACTGCAAAAAATTTACCCTTTTCATTCCCAGAATCTAAGTCCAGCAGAAGGGTGGTATTCATACTGGTAGGAATATTTGGTGGGCTTGGCTTTATTGCGGTGCTGACATTGGTCCTTGTGCTGGTTCTAAAACAATGTCACAATCATAGAAGCTCGGAAGTTCAAAGGGGGACCAAAAAAGAGGGACCTGTTCAGGAAGGGGAAAGCCCTATACCTCCTAAGGAAAACTCTATCCCTTACTATAACCATTGCAATCATAATCAAAGACTTAAATCAATTTTGGTGGCAGGTACCGCTGTTGAGATTCGATGAGACTCGGAGAGGTGCATCAATGCCTTTCTATGGTCCAGTGAGGAAATAAGAAACAGAGAAACAGAGGAAGAAGAGAGAGCTTGGCTGCAGCGACACCGTTGCATCCCTTTCTCGCGCGACGCAAGGAGGAGCCCTGGCGGTGACCGGCATCGTCGCCGGCGGTCTTGGTAGCAAATAGAAGAGAGAACTGATGCGGTGGCCGGCGGAGATTGTGGTGGCGACCGACGCCACTAGGCGACACCTTGGACGATGGCTTGCGGCGGCTGTCGCGGTGGCTGCCCTGTGCACGCACCTGAGAGGATGTGGGTGCCACCCTGCCTGCTTCATGGCTTTAGATCCAGGTGGAGAGAGTGAGAGCTCTGAATCTTGGACGCTGATGGCAAATGGGGATTCAATGGAACCCTAAGGTGAATAGTGCCACGTTTCCAAAATCACTAAAACATTTAACACGTCATCTATCCACCTCTGCACAGTTTTAACACCGTTAGCAATTTTTAACGGCAGGGGTTAATTTGTTTGAAATTAACACTTATAAGGACCCAATTGGGAAGTTTTAAAAGAAGGGGACTAAAATGGGAATACCTTACGAAAATAGGGACGCCTAAATGGTTTTAACCTTTATTTTATTATTTTTGTCCAGACCCAATGATCTCTTTTTACTTTTAAGTCTTAATTAATCTAGTTTTGACACAACTGTTCAACGCCGAGAGTCCTCTGGGATACAATACTTGGTCTTACCATTTTATTTTACTTGTGCGACTCGGTACACTTGCCGATTTGCTCCAACACCCCTCTTCACCAAAACCCTTCCTCCAATATTTTTGCACCACCTCTTCATCCAAGTTTGGGGTTTTTGAGAGCACAACAGTTTGGGGTTGATTCCTCCATATTCATAAAGCATCTTACACACATTTGAGTATCTCCACCCAAGTAAGTATATACGTTTTATATTCTAGGATTTTGAGAGAATGATTTTGTATGAGAATTGTTGTCTAGACATGATTCTTTTGGGTTTCTTGATGTTTGTGCATAATTGATTGAAAAAGTAACTGTTTAGACCGATTAAAATGTATGATTGAGGTTTGGAATTGGAAAAATTGCATGTGGGTGGAGATTATAAGCAGCTAGGGCATTTTATGCAGAAAAATACTGTCACCGCTCAGTGCCAGTCACCGCTCAGCGTGACTTGTGCAAATTGTGAATTTTTGTGTTTTTCTGTGTGCAGGTGACACTGAGGGGCCCTGTTTTGCCCTCAGTGATGATTGACAGTATTTTTAAAGGGTGTTTCATGAATTACTAATGCTTAATGAGATTTCTTTTGGTCTTGAGAATTGTATTTGACGCAAGGATGGCCTCCTCATTAAGTAAGAGGATCAAAACCATAGGAAACATGGAGGAGGGAACAGACTTTGATGACATAGAGAGTGTGTTGTGCGTGCTTGGAAGGCATTTTCACAGGCTAGTGGAGCTGGAGCAGCTAAAGCTCTAGTCATGGAGGAGGAAGATGAGGATGATGACTTTGAGGATGCTGAAGAAGGAGAGGAGGAGGATTCTGATGACAACATGGGCTGAGGGTATGAGATAACATCTACTGATGGATGCTATCTGCACTAGAGCAGGATATTTCTATCTTTTGTTTTTGTATTTCGAAACTTATTTGCTTCTGTTGGTAGTATAGGGTTTGATGTACTTGGTTGGAAACTTTATCTGATGCAGTGGTTTGACTATTGATATTTGCATGATGGGTGTTGCTTGATGATGCTTTGATATTGATGATGTTGAGAATGTGCAATATATGCTGCTATACAAGTGGGTGTTCACAAGCTATGTGAACAAATCAATGATGTTGTGATTGTGGTTATGATTCTAAGCAAGGTGTTTATCTGGGATATTTGGAATAGTGAATGAGCTTATATGTGAGGTTTTGAGCTCTAGAGTATTTGTTGTTAATGATTGTTATCTACTTGAAAGCATGAATGATTTTGCCTAGGTTTATATGATTGAATGAATTGCATGCCTGTGTCATATGATCAAGGCCATTTTTTATTAGCCCTTTCTTAGAATATGCATAAATTTTCGTCCTAATTAAAAAGAACACAATGTGTTCTACCCTTTTTGAACCTAACCCTTAAACAACATGTGAAAACCCTTTTGAAAATCTTTACCTTGAGTTAAGTTGAGAATTATTATGTGGTATTGATAAAGGTTCAAGTTTGGGGTTGGAAAAGTTGAAAAAGAAAAGATAAGCATTGAGATAAAGTATTGAGCAAATCAAAGAAAAAGATAGAAAAGATAGAATGAAAGAAAGTTAAGCTCAATGCAAAAAGGGGAAAGTTGGGAATGAGTGAGATTGGTTGTTTAAAGAGAGTTTGTGCTTGAATGATAAAATTTTCGAATAACTCTCTTAACTAAAGGATTTTGTGATCTAGAAAAACTAATTTTTCTTGTTAGCGCAGCCTCATTATAAGCCATGAAAAGTCCTTGTGATGACATGTGTTTGTGAGTATGTTTGATTGTGGTAAATGAAAGGTAATTTTGTTCTACGTGACATGTGGATAGTAGAGGGAAGGAGTGGCCTCTTGAAACACCTGTGTGATTGAGTGAAACACTTTATCTAGTAAGGAATGATTCCATGAATTCATGATTACATTTATGCTTAGTAAACTGATCATTCATGAGAATAACATCTGTTGGATATTATGTGACTATGTGAACACCATGATGAGTTCTTGTGAATCAAGGCATGTGTACATCTTGACTAAATTCTATTGATGAGTTGATTTGAGTGATTACTTGTCTTGAAAGAAAAAGTTTTAGAAAGAGTTAAACCATTGTGATGATTTGTGGAAGACTAAGTTTCATCTTGTTTGCTTGAGGACAAGCAAAGTTCTAAGTTTGGGGTTGTGATAACGGTTCAAAAACTATTTTTTATACTTAATTTCGATACTTAATGCACCCTTTTTGACTTAGAAACTTGCTTGGACTCATGATTTTTCTTTAGTTTTATGAATAAGAGAGTTGAGGATATACTGGATGATTTTACTACTAAATTCCCTTAATTTTGTAGGTTTTTGGAATGATTTGAAAGAAGGGTTGAAGTATCAAGGAGTTGCAGTGCAGAAAAGTCAACCAAAATGTAGAAAAGTCAACAATCAACCAGAAAAGTCAACCAAAATGCTGAAAAGTCAACCAGAGTGCAGTTTCAGTATTGCAGGTGGCACTGAGCGCCTAAGCGCCGCAGCTAGTGTTGGGGCACATTCTGAGCGCCGCACCTAGTGTTGAGCGGTACTGGAGCTTTGAATGCCATTTTCGTAGATCTGGGCCAGTTTTTCTGTTATTTTTATGATTTGTTTTGGACCTGGACCCGTTTTTTGTTATTTTTCTGTCCTATTTAAAGACCTGGACACCCTAGAGAATGTATCTTTTGATGGCTTAAGCACAGAAACACACTTTTCACCCCTTTGGGGGCAGATTTGGGGATGCGGGAACTCTCCTTTTCTCTTTCTAGGTTTTCACCTCTTTCATTCCATTGTACACCTAGTTCTTCCATGACGATGGAGAACTAATCTTTTTCGTTGCTGGGGAAAGATGTAACCTCTAAGCTCTCCTGTATTTGAATTGATTCTTGTTATTGATATATGCTTCTTTCATTAATTGTTAGAGATATTCTTCTTTGCTCAAATGTTTGTGATGTTATGATTTATAAATATCAGGAGATTTCGTACTCCTAGGGTTGGACAATTTGGGGATGTGACAACCTCCTTTTCTCTCCCTAGGATTGTTAGCAAGATATATCTTACAAATCCCGATCTGGGAATTCTCTTGGGAGCAATATTACCTAGACATATGGATAGGAGGACCGATTTCCTTTAAGCTTTTGTGACATTAACATTAATGATGAAGATGAATTCGTTTATGCATGAGAGTGTTTAGGTGAAATCTGAACCCTAACAACATATTCATCTCATATTATCAACATGATCCATTCACTTTTGTGTTTAGCCTCAATTGATCAAATTGCATTCATGTTTATTTTTCCGCACTTTGCATTCAAAAATCCTAAAATATTGTTCTTATAGTCTTAATTTGTTGAGCAAAAGCACAACTATTTAATGTCGTGAGTGTCTTGGGATAACGATACTTGGTCTTACCATTTTATATTACTTGATATGATTCGGTACACTTGTTGAAGTCTTTACATCCACCTCACCATAGATTTTCAAAGATGATCCGTCCGCCATTAATAAAGAAATCTTTGTCGGATTCAATCTAAGACCACCAATCTTCTTAAGCATAGATAGGGGCATCAAATTAATGTTTGACCTTAAATCAAGTAGAGCTTTCCCTATTTTCACATTCCCAATGGTGCAAGGAACTTCCTGGATCCTTCGCTTTTGGAGGACATGATTTCTTCAACAAGACACTGCAACTACCCTGTTCATCAGTAACTTTCGCATCTAGATATATCTTTTCTGTGAGGAACTGCTTTATACACTTTGCATAGGCAGGAATTTGCTGCAGTGCTTCAGTCAACGGTATAGTAATCTCCAAGTGATTGAAGATCTCTCTAAAATGCTCACATTGTCTCTCTTTATCTACTCTCTCACGCCCCTTTGGATAAGGAAGATTTTTTCATCTTTTTCAATTTTTTTCTCTCCCCTCTTCTTATCTTCTTTTTCCATCTCACCCTTACAAATTTTCTCTTCTTTTTCCTCTATCTTCTCTAACTCACCGTTCTCTTTTTTCTCTTCCACTCTCTCCTCAACTATACTCACTATGGGTTTACACTCTTCCGTTGAGATTGTTGACAACACAAACTCTATATCGATATGATTTTTGATGATGACAACACAATGCTTAATAACAGTACACATGTTGTTGTTTTACATGTTCTGTTCTGAACTTATTGTTATATCTGTTGAACATGTTTTGATGTACTGTGTTGTATGTTCCTATGATTGATTGTGTGATATATTTGTGGAACATGCTTGTATGGAAATCTGCAATATGAACTGGATGATTAAAAACATTTTATTTCACATTATTGGAAGTGAAAGATCACAAGCACCTTTATGAACTTATAATTGTGTGACAAAGTTCTAGTACAGTCGAATACACTTGTAATGGATTTGACTATTCTAAAACCTTGGTACAGATTTTGAACATCAGTGCTTTGTGACGTTTTGGATTGAAAAGAATTTCAAAGTGTTTTTTCATGTGTCAGTCGACTTTGTTATGTATACATTCGACTGTATCTTTGATCTGTTTGGAATTCTGTTATGCGTACGCGCTCCAACGGCTATATTTTTAAAAGTTAGTTAAGGATTGATGACTTGGTCAACTGTAATAAATGTGTGTTGATTTTTGTTAATTGAGAGCCTATGTGTTGACTGTCTGTTATAACTATTTTAATACAGTCGATTGGATTAGTAGGCTATTCGACTGAGAAACAATCTGACTAACAGAAAACTATAAATAGACTGAACGCATTTTGTTCAGAAGACTTTTGACGCACTAACATTTTCATTTCTTTTTTCAAGTTGAATTCTCTGTGTTAATAACTCCAAGAATTCTCCAAGAAGATGGTGGTGATCTATCTTGAGAGAGATTCAAAGGGAGAAGACAATTGCGCTAGGAGCTTGATCATAATCTGCACGAAGAAGGTGCTTCTTGATTGATCGATTGAAGGCTTGGCATCCTGTGAAGACTGGTGTGTTGATTGTAGGCTTGACATCCTGGGAAGAGTGCTTGTTACACGTTGAGGATTGTTCGACGTGAGTTCAAATTACAGAAGAGGGGATTCTTGCTGCAAGTCTGGTTTTGTTGTACAACTATATTTTGGTTTTGGGTTAGAGAGGAGATTTATATTTTTGCGTGAGGCTTCTATAAATTCCTTGTTGTAAAAACCGCAACCATTATAGTGCATTTGCTTCCTGGGTTGGAAGGACACTGGATGTAGGCATTGTTGGCCGAACTAGTATTAAAACTAGTGTTTGATTTTCTCTATCCTGCACTCTTTAAATTCAGTCGACTATATCTGTTTAGCAGTTAACTGCGTTTTTCCGCTGCATTGAAATTTTCATTACTTGCATTTCAAGAAAAGATAAAAAAGCTTTATAATTTTGATAACGGTCTAAAAACCGTTATTTTCATACTTAAATTTGATAGTAAAACACACTCTTTGTGGCTTAGAATGAGCTTTAAATCAAGTAAAACACTTACTTGAGTCTCTTGAGAGTCAAAAGTTGGTTTTAGCGATATTATGCTTGTTTTGCATTGTTTTGCAGGGTTTTTAGATGAAATAAAGATGGAAGTGAAGTAAGGTGGACTTAGACCCATGAAAGAAGGAGAAAAATGATGAAAGAAGGGTGAAGCAAGCCGCTGAGCGCCATAATGGTCCGCTGAGCGCTCAGAGCGATTAGAGGGAAACTGCTCAGTGGCAAAACTGACCGCTGAGCGGTCAGAGCGGCTAGAGGCAAACCGCTGAGCGGTCAAATTAGGCGCCTGGGCGGTGGTCTGTTTTTTTAACTAGATTATGTAAATATCTATCTGTTATCTTTTTGGGCTTATATATAGCCCCAGTGCGAATTAGATAGGGATTCTTTTGGCAGAGAGAAACGTCCAGAGCTATTCCACACCTTGGAGGAGGTTCCTTGGATGCTTAGGCTCCATTCAACCAAGTTTAGGGTTATTTCTTCCATTCTTTCATTATTTTCATCTAGTTTCACCATGATTATGGTGAACTAAATCCCTTTGTTGTTGGGGAACAATGTAATCTTTTGAAACTCTCATATATTCAAATTCTTATTTATTTCATATGCTTGTCATATACTTGTTTATCAATTGTTGGGTTCTCATCTGCGCTCAATGCTTTTATTGTTTAACTCATTCAGTAAATGATGTTTGTCTTTATTGATATGGGGACGTACGGTAATGTCATGAACTGGTGGGAAATTCCTTGATTATGCCAATATCGCCTAGGGATATGGGTAGGACGGTCAATTGTATTTTCTTAAGAACGCATTGCATTATTGGTTACTAGGGGAGGCTAGGGATAACAAGCCGGTAATTAGTAATAGGCTCTTTTNACCAAGGAATTGGGTTAAGGGTAATTAAGAAAGTATGCATGGAAATTAGATAAACAAGTGAATTAAATAAGAAGAGTAGATAAGATGAAATTGTAAACCCCAACAACACCATTCATCCATATTTTCTCAAAACCAATTGAATCAATTGCATTGCATGTTTATTTTTTGTTCATTGCATACCGCCACCAAATTTATTCTCTTTTCTCAAGTCTTACAAGATTAGGTTACATGAAAGTTAAGGCCTAAGAGTCTTTTGGGAAAACGATACTCGGACTTACCCGTTTATATTACTTGATAACGATTTGGTACACTTGCCAGGGACTTAACAACGTTTAGTTGCCTAATCGGTGTTTAATCTTCGATTAGTTAATTAGACTATATGGTGCATGACTGATTAGATTTGTGCATTGCATTCGCTTAGTTTGCAATTCTGAAGACCGAATTAGCCTTCGCTTAGTTGGGTGATTCGAGTTGGATTTGGATTAAAGTAGTGTGTACCTGTTGTTAATCTGTGATTGGAAGCATAGTGATTGAGTTAATGACCAACCGCTTTAATTCTATTTTTGATTCTATTTTTACATATCTGTTTGCATCTGTGTTTCAATTTAATTCATCGCATTCACAAACCTTTCACAAACCCCCCTACTTCGTGTTAGACCTAATTCCTGAACCACATTTAGTCCTTGAGAGACGACCTAGGAGTCACTTCCTAGTCTATATTGCATTCTTTTATGCACATTAAATTTTGCATGGGGTGCGACACCCATCAGCCTACAAGCTCCAAAGGCTATATTTTCAAAAGTTAGTTAAAATTGTATGACCTGGTCAACTGTAATAATTGTGTCTTGATTTCGTTGACTGAGGAGCCTTTATGTTGACTGTCTGTTATAACTGTTTTAATACATTTGACTGTATTAGTAGGCTATTCGACTATGAATCAATCTGATGAAACAAAAAGCTATAAATAGACAGAACACGAATTTTTTTGAGACTTTTGTAATCTGACATTTTCATTTTCCTGTTTCAGTTTGAATTCGTTAGAAGCTCCAAGAATTCTCCAAGAAGACGATTGTGATCTTGCTTGAGAGAGATTCAGAAGGAGAAGTCGTTGCTCTTACTGTTTGATCAATATCTGCACAGAGAAGGTGCTTCTGGTTTGATCTTGATAGACTTGGCATCTTGTGAAGACTGCTGTTTTTTACTAAAGGCTTGACAACCTGTGAAGTCTGCTGTGATAGGCTTGGCATCCTGTGAAGAATGCTGGTGACACGTTGAGGATTGTTTGACGTGGGTGCAGATTGCAGGAGAGGAGATTCTTGCTGCAATTCTGGTTTTGTGTATGCAGCTATATTTGGTTTTGGGTTAGAGAGGAGATTTATATTTTTGCGTGGTGCTTCTATAAATTCTTTGTTGTAAAAACCGCAACCATTATAGTGAATTTGCTTCCTGGGTTGGAAGGACACTGGATGTAGGCATTTTTGGCCGAACCATTATAAACACAGTGTTTGAATTTTCTTATCCCTACACTCTTTATTTTCCAGTCGACTATATCTGCTAGGCAGTCAACTGCGTTTTTCCGCTGCATTAAATTTTCAATTACTTGCATTTCAAGGAAAGATCAAAAGCTTCGAACTTTTCATAACAAGATTGCAAAAAGATTTTAATTTTGAATTAACACCAATTCACCCCCCCCTTGTAACGCCCCGACAACTTACAGGGACTGCTAACTGCCCCCACACATCAACACGAGGCTTTCCAGTGTGCTTTGTCCTCACTCACACACTTTCCGAGAAAACTTCCCGGAAGGTCACCCATCCCATAATTACTCTAGGCTAAGCGCGCTTAACCATGGAGTTCTTATGAGTTAGGCTACCGAAAAGCAAATGCATTTGTTGATATGAGTAGCCAAATCAATTCCTTTAAGCTATCCTTCAACTGTATAGTCCCATACCTATACAATATCCAGATCCCTCTCATTCCGGTGTATGTTTGATTCGTCCATGTACCCCTTCCACTGGAAGCCTGCCAGGAGCCGCTCCTTGTCCGTGCCCCCTGCACCATGCTTCTTGCACCGGCGATCACTCCCCGCCCTAGTCAGTGCCCGGGTGTCACACCCCTCTTGGTGTAAAAAGAAGCCAACCTGTTTCATAACATTTATAAGAATGAAGGCTTCAAATTTCAAGAATGGCTCGCTAGAGACAACCTGACAGACTTCGTTGAATTAAAAGGAGAGTGTTATCCAAACTTAGTTAAGGTGTTCTACTGTAATCTCAGACAAGAAGGAAATAGTTTGAAATCAAGGGTAAAAGGAGTTGATATTGCTATAGACAACGCAGTTTTGGAAAATGTTGCTAGACTACGAAGTGAATTGTTATCATCACATCATGGGATTGCTGGTTATGAAAGCCAAGGACTATACAACACTATGCTAAGGAAACCTGTTCTTTCAAAATACTCAGATGACTTTAACATCAGGAACCTTCAAATGGATGAGTGTGTCTGTGCGTATGTGATAACCTGGATTCTGCTTCCAAGTGAAGATGATCATTCTTTACTCATAGATGAAGATATATACCTAATTTATGCTCTATCATCTGGTATACAAACAAATTAGACATTTGTTTTTTGTGATTACATGATGAAATTAGCTAAAAGCAAAAGTTTGTGTCTACCGTATGGAGTAGTAATCAGCAAAATACTGAAGATGCAAAGAGTAGACATCGCAAAGGAAAAAGTCATTCACTGCAAAAAGAATAATGTTATGGAAACTCTGTTTTTAGACTCTATTGGGATCATCAACTAAGAAATTATTAGATAATGGTTGATGACATTCCTTCTACAGTTGAAATGAATCCTCTAAAGATTGATGCCACAAGATACAAATTTCATCTATTAAGCATTTTTGAAAGTCATGTAGATAGAAGATTTGATCGATTGGAGAACAAATTAAATTTGATGCAAAAATCTCTATCTGACCTCCACAGGAAAATGGAATATGCACTCAGAATCAAGACTTTTGAAGAATCATCTGTTGGTGATACAGACAGTGGCATAAACAATGCTGACAAAAAGATTGAAGAGTCATCTGAATCATAATAGAGTTCTGTTTATCCTATAGTGTTATGGGTCATAGTCTACATTTTGTGTTTGGCATATAAAGCCATCTTTTGATTAGACTTTTGTATTTCCTTTTCTGATTCTATATTGTAATATCTTTCTGAAAGGAAATAAATTAGTGTTTTGAATTAATCCAATTACTTAATCTGTTTGAATGATATTTGGTATACCGATTCATTGATTCGACTATGTCCTGTTTGAAGTCAACTATGCTTACTCTGTCATGCATTCTTACATATTGACTTCTGCTATTATTTGGTTATAATTCTTTCTTAACCATTATGCTTGATCTAGAAAATGTTGTTGAAAGGTTTTGCAGGAAGGACATTGCTTTGGGAATTATAACTGGAATTCATCATTTGCAACAACAATGCATTCGACTAATGATTTAAAGCATTCGACTAAGTCTAAATGGGTTAACAATTCCATATCTGGAATCTAATTTCATCTTTACTGTTTGCTTAAATCATATATATATGCTATTATCTCTGCTTTTATCTGTTGAAAATATCTGAATTGAGATAATATTGTGAGATTGTTGAAGTTTGTATCATTGCATATATATGTGGTTTGACATTCTGACTTTGATACAACTCTGTGCTTAAACTGTTGATTAATCTGTGATATTCTGCATTGTGCACTTGAATTGATTTTGTTATTCATGCATAATGACAGGGGGAGTATCACTTTTTACACATTTTACATTACACATCTACATTCCAGGGGGAGTTAATTTTGTTTTTGTGATGAAATTGTGATTATGAGAGCATCATTGTATTTTACCAATTGCATATTTTTCTGATGCATCTCGGTTTTCAAATCTGCATAAATATCTGAAACATTCCTTTTTTGTTAATGCACAAAGGGGGAGAGATATATATGAGAGTATGAGAGCAAGTATAAATGCTTTGTGAAAGGGGGAGAATAATCTATCTCATACTTTATCTGCTTGATATATTGTGCTTAATTGTACAAACATGGTTGAGTTATTAATCATGGTTGTGCATCATAAAAAAACGGGGAGATTGTTGAGATTGTTGACAACACAAACTCTATATCAATCTAGTTTTTGATGATGACAACACTATGCTTAATAACAGTACACATGTTGCTGTATTACATGTTTTTGATGTACTGTGATGTATGTTCCTATGTTAATTGTGTGATATATTTATGGAACATGCTTGTATGATAATGTGCAGTAAAATGTCTTGGATAAAATGTCTTTGATAACAGTACATATTTTGGGAAGTGAAAAATCACAAGCACTTTTATGAACTTATAATTGTGTGACAAAGTTCTAGTCTAGTCGAATACACCAATAATGGATTCAACTATTCTAAAACCTTTGTACAACTTTTGAGAATCAATGCTTTGTGATGTTTTNGATTGAAAAGAATTTCAAAATGTTTTTACATGTGTCAGTCGACTTTGTCTTGTGTACATTCGACTGTATCTTTGATCTGTTTTGGAATTCTGTTATGCTTACGCCCTCCAACGACTATATTTTTAAGAGTTAGTTAAGCATTGATGACTTGGTCAACTGTATTAAATGTGTATTGATTTTTGTTGAATGAGAGTCTCTATGTTGACTGTCTGTTATAACTGTAATAATACAGTAGACTGAATTAGTAGGCTATTCGACTGAGAAACAATCTGACTGACAGAAAACTATAAATTGGTTGAACACAATTTGTTCAAAGACTTTTGACGCTCTAACATTTTCATTTCCTGTTTCAGATTGAATTCTCTGTGTTAACAGCTCCAAGAATTCTCCAAGAAGACGGTGGTGATCTATCTTGAGAGAGATTCAAAGGGAGAAGGCTTATGCGCTGACTGTGTGATCATTATTTGCACAAAGAAGGTGCTTCTTGTTTGATCTTTGAAGGCTTGGCATCTTTTGAAGACTGCTGCTTTGTTTGAAGGCTTGGCATCCTGTGAAGAGTGTTGGAATTGACCTGTTGTGATACAGGGGTAACACGTTGAGGATTGTTCGACGTGGGTTCAGATTGGAGAAGAGGGGATTCTTGCTGCAAGTCTGGTTTTTGTTGTTGTAGCTATATTTTGGTTTTTGGTTAGATATGAGATTTATATTTTTGACGTGAGGTCTTCCATAAATTCCTTGTTGTAAAAACCGCAACCTATATAGTGCATTTGCTTCCTGGGTTGGAAGGACACTGGATGTAGGCATTGTTGGCCGAACCAGTATAAAAATCAGTGCTTGATTTTCTCTATCCCTGCACTCTTTATTTCAGTCAACTATATCTGTTACGCAGTGAACTACGTTTTTCCACTGCATTGAAATTTTCATTACTTGCATATCAAAAAAGATAAAAAAGCTTTATACTTTTTATTAAAGATTGCGAAAAGATTTTGTTTTTGAAACAACACTAATTCACCCCCCTCCCCCTCTTGGTGTAAACAAAGCGTACCTGTTTTCCTAACAGTTTCTACCAAAGCTTTTAATTTTATATGGACGAAATAAGTCCATATGCAAAAGTTCCAAAGGTTTTGATGTAGAAATCATGCTTTTGGATGAAAAAGAAGATTTGGTTTGTTTTTCCTTTTGACATGCAGAACATAATTTATCTTTCTCAAATTTCAGTTTAGGCAAACCAATCACAAGATTTTTTAAAATCAATTTATTCAAATGTTGCATATGAATAGTGCAGCTCTGTTATGCCATAGCCAAGGATTTTCCTCTTTAGCAACTAAACATGTTATACTATGACTAGATGCACTTTCAATATAAATCAAATAAATATTATTATGCCTAACACCTTGCAAAGCAATATCATTAGAATTTTTAAAATATATAGTACATTTATCACTTTCAAAGGTTACCTTGAGACCAGTGTCGCATAATTGACTTATGCTTAGGAGGTTGTGTTTGAGACCTTTAACATATAAGACGTCTTTTATGGTGAAAGTGTTTCCTCCTCCAATATCTCCGGTTCCCATGATTCTTCCTTTATTGTTATCTCCGTATGTTACAAATCCTTGCTTTTTCTTTTCAAAGCAGATGAACCTCTTTTTGTCACTGGTCATGTGTCTTTAACAACCACTGTCAAGATACCATAATGACTTCTTTGACTTAGTAGGTTCCTACAAAAACAAATTAGCAAGAATTTAGGTCCCTAATCTCATTATGGGTCCTTGGGGTAAGTTCATGCAAGCATTCATCATTTCACAACTTTAACCTATGCATATTTACCATTTGGAACACCAAAATGTTTAATGTTACATTTGTTTGATGTATCTCCATGTTTCATGCAGTAAAAACAACAAACCTCATGCACTTTGTTTTTAACAAAAGTCCCTTTTTCAACCCAAACTCTGAGTTATCCTAGTTTTAGATTTTTTGTTTTAATGCAAGTTTGTGCGCCTAACATTGCTTCTACCAAAATCTAATTTAGCATGTGATTTAGGCTTGGTTGCCTTTGCAAGTAAGTTTTCAAGAATGTCAATATCAAACATATGACTTTTACAGGATAAACATTCAACAAGTTCAACAATTGTATTTTATTCATACAGTTTTGTTTCTAAATTGCTAACTTGTTTTCTCAAAACAACTTCTTCATCAAGCAATTTATCATATTTCAATTTCAATTCATTATGCTCTTTCTTAAGCTTTTTATGTGCAACATCAAGTTTTCCAGATTCATTCATCAATTCAAAGAAGGCTTTTTGTAAATCTAACTCACTAGATTCAAAGCTAGAATCACTTACTTGACTTCCAGCATCTTCTGAGTCGACTATTAAGCATAAATTAGCTTCTTCATCTGAATCACTTGAGCTTGTAGAGCTAGACGCATTGTCTTCCCAAGCTATGTATGCTTTCTTCTTCTTTGGAAACTTTCTTTCCTTTTTTTCTTCACTTTTCATATTTTTAGGATATTTGGTCTTCACATGTCCTCTTTCTCCACATCCATAACATTTAACACTTGATGGAGAACCTTGACTTTCCTTTCTTTCTCCACGGTACTTGTCTTTTCCTTTTGCTCTCATGAATTTAGCAAACTTTTTTTTATCATGAGGCTCATGTTCTCCTCATCATCATCGGAATCAACATCTTCACTCCTTTTAGAACTCTTTCCTTTGGAGACTTCAGACTTGAAGGCAAGTGTTTTTCTTTTACCTTGATCCTCTTCAGCAGTTAATCTCCTCAACTCAAGCTCGTGTTAACGGAGTTTCCAAAGAGAATCGGCATAGACATTTGTGTAAGGTTTTGTGACTCCGAGATGGAAATCACCTTTGGTTGCTAAGACTTGTCCAAAGATTTCAAAATTTTGACATTTAATTCATCAGTATCAAAGGTCTTACCCAAACCTGTCAAGTGGTTCACTATGTGAGTGAAACGCTTCTGGACATCGGAAATAGTTTCTCCTGGTTGCATTCTGAACATCTCATACTCCTGGATGAGCGTGTTCTTCCTTGCACTTTTCACATCCTCTGTACCCTCATATGTAACTCTGAGGACCTCCCACATTTCTTGTGCTGTCTTACACACTGAAATTCTATAAAACTCATCAAGTACAACACCAAATGAAATAATATTACGAGCTTTAATATTAATCTGAGCTCGTCTATTTTTTTTAGCAGTCTAGTTAAAATGTTTTTTCTACCTCTTCACCATCAACTGTACTTTTAGGAATAAAAGGACCATTTTGTACAGCTTCCCAGATGCCTCTGTCAATAGACCCCATAAAAATTTCCATTACGACTTTCCAGAACGCATAATTATCACCAGTAAAAAGTGGTGGTCTGTTAATTAAAGCACCCTCGGCATATACAAGATTTTGATGACCGGCCATTTTCCAAAATTTTTGAAAGAATATCAAAGCAAGCTCTGATAGCAATTGTAGACTGATACAATCGGTATCGTGGATATAGTCGCGCAGCGAAATAAATTAAAATTAGCGGAAAGCGTGTTTGGTCACAAGTTAAATTAAAATGGTTAATTTTTAAAAGTAAATTTTTTAAGAGAAAATTTATCGAACAATTGATGTGCACAAAACAGTAAGAGTGTAGGGAGTAGAAAATTGACACACTGGATATTTATACTGGTTAGATTCAGAAGAATCTACGTCCAGTTGTTAATCATTATAAAAAGTGATTAACGGTTTCACTAAAAATCAATTTTACAGATTTACAATAAAGTGAATAAATAGAAAGATAAAACTTTCCTTCAACGAACGAACCAGAAGGGTGCTTCCTTTGATAAACAAACCAGAAGCGAGCACTCTGCACTTTCCTTGAACCAATGAACTGAAACAGTGTAGAGAAGATCTCCCTTCGACAAACAAACCAGAAGATGAGCACCTTGCCAACTCGAAGAGAACCTCTCCGACTTTCGACAAACGAAACGCGAGCTTCTCCTATTTATGAGACCAAGCAAAGTACTTGAACTAGCTTTTTAGAACTTCCTCTGACAAACTGTATTCTTAAAAATATCAGAGTTACTTTTGAAGTTCTAAGAGCACCTATATATAAGCAACTGGTCCAAAAATGAAAAGTCATGTTACAATTGCTAGTGATAATCGATTATTGTAAGTTATAATTGATTATTCAAGTTCGTTACAGTGTTTTCAAAAGAGTGATAATCGATTATTCTGAGGGATAATTGATTATTCCAGGAACTTGGGCAGTGCAAATCAGGACCCGTGATAATCGATTATTTGGAGTAATAATCGATTATATTCCAAAGCAACATGGTTTTTCAGAAAGTCTCAGAATAATCGATTATAGCTTCTAATAATCGATTAAATGCATAACAGTTCTAGAAATACGAAATTTTCTAAGTATTACACATTCAGAGACTTTCCTAATACATTTATATAAACCAAAGTGCTTTTGACATATTTATAACATCTTCTTTAAATCAATCTTCTTGCAGCATCATCAAAATTATTATATTCAAAGTTTACCAATGTTCCTCATTGGTAACAATAAAATGACTAATCCCAAAAAAAAAAATACTTATTAAAAAAATTAGATCGATTGGTGAGTCAACTCGACTCACCACGAGTTCAATTCGATTGAACCAAATTCTTAGTGAATCAAATTTAAAATTGACTTATATCAAAATTTCATTTTTTTTTTTAATCTAACCCAGCTCGTAATGAACTGGATTGAGTCATAAATTTTAACTCCTTTTAACTAACACTAGTCAAAAGATATAATTAACAGATAGTAAACTTATTGATAGCTATAGCGAACATTTGTTTAATATAATTTATTATCTATCCTTAATCCATTTTATGGACAAGGGTTGAACATTTTTTTCTTTTCAACCCTAATTATGTTTAACCATTACGTCGATCTATTAGGATATTATCTTATCATAGTTGAACTTAACTGAATTTCATTCTTGTATAAATAACTGAAAATGATAATAATAGTAAAATATTTAACATATTTTTACTATGATATATTTTAGTTGTTAAATTTTTAAATTGAATGGACAAAGTTATCTTAATATAATTAAGTTAAATTTTTGTGACACATCAAACACATTTTATATTAATATTTAAGATGTTTACATCATTTAACATATTATTACTTAATATTAATAAAAACTAAAATATAGTTTATTATTAAAGTTTATAAATCAAAATATATAAAAAAAAATTACATGAACAAATTTTAAAATTTGAAAAGTAAAAGCATTAAAAAAAAATGCAAAGAGTTAGTTTTGGATCCTTGGCCTCCTTGTAAGTATTAAAGCCAAGGCACTCTGGCACATTCCATATATGAGTTTTAGTGGATGTTGTTGATGTGGCGCGTGAGATGCAAGGATAAATGTTTCCATGCAAAAAGAAAGAGGAGTGGGGAAGGGAACAGACCTGACCAAGAAAAGGTTCACTCGGTCGGGACACACTAAAGCACAAATGGACACCTTTTCTTTTTTTCAACCCAATATTAAAAAACATTAACACATTATTTCTTTACCATAATCTATCATTCATTCACCAATAAACTAATCTTATATATTTTATAATACAATCATAATTAAAGTTTCCTTTGCCCATTCCACACCAAATTCCTACTATACTATACTATACTATACTATCATCAATCTATGGCTGTCTGGCTAGGCTGGTTAGCACACATGACATATCAGACTCAACACTTAGCTTTTTTCATGCACAATAACAGTATCTCTTTTTTCTAACCACACTACTTACACAGCGTCAAAAAGAAGCTTATGGGTTAAGAAACATCGCCTTCTCAAAATCCTGAAAAGCAAAAAAACAAAAAGAGTGCTATCGGGGGAATTCAACAACAAACTAAAATTATATATAAATACTCAAAAGCACTTCCTTTATTTTTGCTTCTCATTACCTCTTCTCCCAAACCCTTCCCTCTCTTCTTTCTTTCTTTCTTTCTTTTGCTTTCTCTCTTTTCCTTTCTCTCTTCTATGCATCAACCATTCTCTCTCTCTCTCTCTCTCTAACTGTTTGATGTGATTCTCTCCACTTGTATTGCCTCCCAAAAAATTAAACCATCAACCTTTACAAAAGAGAAAGCTCCAAGAGGAACCATGGTTTATACTTCCATCCCAGCATATATTGATCCAGCCAACTGGCAGCAACAGGTAAAACAATTCAAGGGTTCTTCAGTTTGCTTCTTTCTCATTTAATTTCTCATTTCAAAAGGCAAAATTCAAAAGATAGATATTCTTCCTACACTTTTGTTTATACCCTCCTCCTGAATATACCACATATTTGATTTCTTTGCTCCTTCCAACTTTATGTTACTGCAGCAGCCAAATCATCAGCAGCAACCCAACAACACTGTTGTCAGCTCCCACCTTATTCTTCCACCACCAATACAACCGCCGCCGCCGCCTCCACCATCGCAACCCCATGGGCTCGGTGGTAGTGCCACTGCCGGCTCCATCAGGCCGGGTTCCATGGCGGATAGGGCCAGGATGGCCAATATACCCATGCAGGAAGCTCCACAGAAGTGTCCAAGATGTGAATCCACCAACACAAAGTTTTGCTACTTCAACAACTACAGCCTCTCTCAGCCCCGCCACTTCTGCAAGGCTTGCAGAAGGTACTGGACTCGTGGCGGGGCCTTGAGGAACGTCCCTGTTGGTGGAGGCTGCAGGAGGAACAAGAGGAGCAGAGGAAGCTCCGGCAGCAGCGCCAGGTCGCCTGCAAACTCGGATCGCCAAACGGCGAGTGCCGGCTCCGCTTCCACAACCAGTGGCTCCTCTTCTGCTGACATGGTGGCAGGCCTTGGCGGCACCGGAGTGCCATCGTCTCTTAGATTCATGGCTCCATTGCATCATCTTGGCGATCACCACCTCGGTGGTGGTGGTGGTGGTGGTGGAGGAGGAGAGATAGGATTAAACTATGGTTTGAACTATGGCTCGATTTCAGGTCCAATGGGAGGAATAGGGGAGTTGAATTTCCATATTGGAAACGCTTTGAATGGTGGTGGTGGTTCTGTGTTGTCTGGTTTGGACCAATGGAGGATGCCACAAACTCACCAATTTCCCTTCTTGTCTGGTTTGGAAGCTTCTTCATCACATGGGTTGTACCCATTTGATGGTGCTAGTGGTAGTGATGGCTATGGTGGCACTCCCATTAAGGTTTCGACTTCTGGGGTGATGTCTCAGTTTGCTTCTGTCAAAATGGAAGATAATCATCAGGAACTTGGTTTGCCTAGACAGTTCTTGGGAGTCAACAATAACCCTAATACAAATGAGCAATATTGGAGTGGTGCTGCTGGTGGTGCTGCTACTTCTGCTTGGACGGATCTTTCTGCTTTCAGCTCTTCTTCCACTACTAGTAATCCCCTATAGAATTTTCTTCACTATTGTGAAGTTTCTGGCTTTTGGTTCTTCTGTTTCTTTAGACAAAGTTTCAACCAATTCGGTTACAATTTCCCCCACGTGAAAAGCTTCGAGGATGGTTAAGTACTTTGCTTTCTTTTATGATCAAATCAAAACCCTAGGGATGTTAGTTTTTCTATTCCCCCTACTTTTAATCTTTATATGTTGTTATTTCTTCTTCCTTTTCTCTCTCTTTCTTAGGTTTAGGTTGTTTTGTATGGGAAGGTTTTACTATATATGGTGAAATTATGAGTTCAAGAGAATGAATAGCAGTCGATAATCAATGATGTCTGATAAAAAATGATGTCTCATACCAGTATCTCTTGATTTCCTCGTGTGTGTGTGTATATATATATATATATATCCATCGAAAATATGATCCTTTTTCTAATGATGAAAAGTGTTGAATTAAGCAAGGTTTCATCTTCACTTAATAAACGATTAGGAGGAAAATTTGCTGCAGTGATCCAAATCGTGGATTCAGAATGATTCATCTGAGTGTGTTTACATGAAACAAAATCATGAATCCTTTGGTACAACTTGACCTTGCACTGTTCTTAATACATTCTGAATTTTCCTAGTGAATGGATAGTAAAGCAAGAGTGGTGGTCAAAGAAGAATTAATAAACATAGCTTGTCTTTCTCATTGTATACATTCTTCATATATGTTTTGTAGTGGAAAAGTGTGATTTTCTTCCTTTAAAAATTAGATTTTCAGTTATTTTTTTCCTTTTAGAAAGTTCTTCGTAACGACTACAGGAACTTTTCCTTGATGTTAATACCATTATCCCTTTTAATATAATTCTCTAAAAAGATTTATCTTGCAACTTAGTGTGGTTATTTTATTCATAATGTAAAACAACCTTTCTTTCCCTCTCGTTTCGTTTTTGGCTCTTCGAACACTTTTCTCATCATCCAAGATAATACCAACTTTGAATGCTTTTATTTTGTTTGACGGATTCACTTTTCACACAGCTAAACCTTAGATGAATGGAAAAAAAACAAAGCTTCTAAAAACAAAAAGAAAGGTTCTAATGTTTAAGTACTATATATTAAACTTTTTATTCTAGTTAATTTTAGAGATGTATTATTGTCACCCCTTTAAGAGCATCACTTACCAGTGTTTATCGTGACTTAAGCATATGAAAAGAATCTAATCTAAAAGAGAGTTTATCAGGTGTTAGATCTGATAAACTATTACATTGAACTTCTTATCTCAGTGATTAATGAGACAGCAAGAACTTCTTAAATCAACGCAAAGTAAGGTTAAATAATTTACATGACAATTTTTTCACGTTTCTTTTTGTGTACCATATTTGGAGTGTGAACGAAGGATTTAAATAGTATAAATCTTGGATTTGAATAGTAAACCTAGATATTCTCGTTGTTCAACAACCATAGAAACAATTTCAATTAGGCCTTGCTTGGTTATAAGGATTACTTGAGAGTTAATTATACTGATGCAATTATTTGACCAACCAGATGAAGAACTATTGAGAGACCCCATGTTTGGGACAAACTCTAACGACTTCCTATAAACTCAAAAGGTGGTGCTTGTCATATTGTTGGGAATGTGATCCCAATTTGGAATTTTCTATTCCACTCATGAACAGGGATAAATATTCTAGGGCAGTTTCTATGCTCCAAAACCCAGACATTGTTCTAATTCCTTTTATTTCTTTTAGAAAATGTACATGATTGTGATGTCTCATCTTGCGCAGCCATACCTAGAAATGGCTTCAGTGAACAAAGACGAAGTTTTAGGGTTTTTGTTTTTCCTTTTGGAAAATCGGTTCTGATATGTTTCATCTCCCGCAGCCAAAGCTAGGTAGGCATAGCCTGAGTGAAGAAATTTAGTACTTCAAGAAATTGCAGCGGCTATATTATTCATGAATGATTAAATATATTTTCCCAACGGAGATTCAAATCTAGGTTCCAAATTTATGTACAAAACTATTAATACTATAACATAAACAAATCCTCCTTGAGTTTAGTGACTTCCAACTCTCCACAGAGAATCTGTTAGTTGTTATATCATTAAAAAAATGATAATATTTTTGCATGTGAGTGTCCTTTTCTAAATTATTGATTTCTCCAATGACAAACGTAGTGTGAGGAAAAAGAGAGAGAGAGAGGGAATGATTTTGTGATAATATGTAGTTGATATTAAGAGAAGAAGAGAATGGACTGTGTAAAGTGTAAATTGGCTAATTATTTAGCGGTTTTAGTGGCAGAGACGCGGAGAAAGAGCATCAAAAGACGACAAAATGGCCACACAGAAACCTTAAGATCATAGTATTCTTCGAGATTAGCTTCATCACCAATCACCATGTTTATGATGGCATTTTAGGTATGTCAAAAATCTCGGCTTCTGTTAAACCTATCAGTACTGTTAAATTAAATTTCACCTGTCATACCTTCCACCCAATATATATTCCCTCTAATTTCACCAAACAAACACTACAACGTTTAAGTTCGATTAGTAAAAGGTCAATTTTTAATTAATAATATGTAGTATCAATGAATAAATTGATTAAAAAAAATACTATTATCCAATGGGATTTGAAATGAAAAACAAGAATAGATCTACATGCATCATTCCCCATATATAGTAACCCAAAAAATAGAGCAGTAAGTGAGTGAGCAACATAACATAAGGTTGTAAAAGAATGTTTGTCTCTGTCCCACGAACTAGCAGAGTCAAAAAGCGCAAAGATTTTAGCAATCTCTAATTTGATGCGTTGTTATTACCACAAAGTCACAAACTCAGCGACACAAGCTGCTACATGCTAATACAATGTCTGGACAATCTGACCAAATCGCACACTGTCACGCGCTAAACGCGTGCTAGTACATGAGGACTAACCAAAGATTTTTTTTTTTTTATTACAATCTTTGTTTTACTATGATATTGTTGAATTATTAGAAAATTTCCTCCAGTATTTTAAGATGAGAGTACACATTCACGTATCATTTAAATATCAATGAATTTTGTTACTAATAAATTGTCAAAAAAAATATACTATAAAAAATATCTAAATAATGACCAATTTCAGCAACAAAAAAAATAGTTAGCCAATATAACGATCATTTAGATATCAATTTATAAATTAAAAATCATCTTATAGTCTATTTCATCATAAAAAACAAAAGATCCTAATTATTATAATTTTAAGAAAACAACAAATCTTAATTATTACAATTTTAAGAAAGTAAAGAGTGAAGATAAATTAATTCGTAAACATAATCATAATAATTAGTTTCATTAAGATCAATAATAAAAATAAAATAAATCTTTTAAAATTATTGTCAAAGTAATTATATAATGGAGTGTTTGTATGTCTCATTATAAAAAATTAGAATCATTCTAAATATGTTCTTAAAATATTTATTTTAAAGTTGATGATTTTTAATTAGACAGCAACTCTTAATTAGTTGACAGTTACGGTATAAAGGAAAATAAAATGAACAAAGATTTTTCCATCAACTAGCATGGCACTCTATTTTCAATCTTAAGATTTTGTAAAGTTCTTATTCTTTATTTTAATTGTTATTTTTCGAATTATAGTTTTTTTATTAAGGGAAATTAAATATCAAATTATTTGTGTCAACTTTATTTGATATAAAATGATTGAATATATTAGTACAACATTTGGTGGCAAACAAAATTTTAATCATTATCCTAAATCTATCAAATATACGAATACAATACCAAAATTGTTGGTACTAGTAGTTCAATATTTGTATCCACTAACCAAGAATCAAAATTTGATCATTGATTCGAATATAGTGTTGATGGTCCTACATTAGTTATATCAAAATATACTGAACAATGGAAAGAAGGCTATTGGGTGTTCAAATAATCCCCACAAATCTCCTTGTTACAGAAGCTTCAAATGACTCTTAAAAAGAAAAGAAAATTTTGTCGCTTAAAATAGTTAGATTAACTCAAATAAATTTGTCTTGTATAAAGTGACTATAGTGTTTAAAAAAAAATACAATCAAAATAATAAAGTATTTCTTTATAAAATTTCCAAACATGTATTTTAACATTCCGCAACAAACAAATTATTAAAAATTCTTTTAGGAAGAAAAACTAATAAAAACCACAACCGTTCATTGATCAAAGCAAAAGTGGATATTTATATTTTTTGAATAAGGTTTTGGCTTAAATTATGTGGGATAGAAAGCCATTAAGAAAGAAAATCCATTAAAAGTGACCAATAAATGAAAAAAATCTACCCATCAACAAAACTAAAATAAAACATACCTTCTTTCATGAATAACATACTTATGAAGAAACAATAAATAATACTAATTGGCATTTACATTTCAAGAATTTTATAGAAAAAAAAATTATCTTTCATTTGAAAATTAGCTGATAATATAAATTCACTTTTATAAAGTTATATAATTAAAATATCTTATTTTATTACTAGGAGTGAAAGTTAATATAAAATTTGAATTTGAAGAGCCCAGTACATTAACATTTTAAAATAAAACATTTTAATTATAAATTTAGATTGATGAATTTAAGATTTTCCTTAAAGTACTCTAATTTGTTAGCACTTCAAAAGGTACATATTTTTCCTTAAAGAAGAGGACAAGGGACTGTTTGTCAGTCTGGAAGTTGGACCGTAAGAGAGAGAGAGAGAAAGAAGCAGTTAGTGAATCTGCTTGCACGCCCTTCCATGCAGGCACAGCATGAATATTTGTGGCTTTCAACATTGTTCGATTCATTGTTAACGAGGAGAAGATAAATAGATAGATGGACACTGCATGCGAACCTGCTGCTGCACTTCTCTTCTTTTCTTTTGTTTTAATATTTTAAACCTGCGTTTTGCATTGCATGCATCCTTCTTCTCTCCATCACATCACATCATCTCTCACTCACTCTCTTTTCTTTTTCTCTTTTTTCTATTTTTATTTACCCCTTTATTACATTATATTTTAAATAATAGACAGCTACCACACAATAATATAAAATATTTTATAAGAATTTCTTTTTACCACAATATGCTTACTCTTTTTTTTTTTCAAATACGAAAATAGAATTGTATCAACTTTATTAACGTTGTGCTGGTTTTAGGTGAAAATAAATATTGACGAAGAAGGATGTGAGGACGAGTATTCATATGTATATTTGAAATTGAGAGATAACGAGATTTTGCAAAACGAAGTATTTTTAAAGTTGAAAAATACTTTTTTACTCTCACCCTTTTTTCATGTGAATGCTCCAACGAAAGAAAGGGAACTGATTCTCTTGAGATGGAATCGATTTCATCAGAGGCATGTGTTTTGAGCCATGTAAAGCTTCACAGAGGAACCTTGCAAGCATTATGAAGAGCTTTGTGGATGAGCCTTATGGCATGGGTTTTATAGCACGATGCAACGAAAACTTGTGTGTGATGAGATTGGTAGTGCTTTGTAACCGGCAAAGGTTCGCATAGAATAGTTCACTACTGGTGAAGACTCACAGAGGTTGAACACTAGTGGTAGTTATAGTTTTGAGATGCAAGGGGAAGAGAAAATGGAAGTATAGGTGATAGAGGAAACACTCAAATGAAAGTTGCACATGAGAAAGAAGCGGGTCTTCTTTTTATGAAAGTATTATAAATTCAATGACGATTCTCTATATAAATGTCGTCATTTCTACAAGTTATAGCGACTCTTATTCATATAACAATCATTATTTCTCGTCTGTCTCTCTTTTAATGGCGATTATATAAAAAATCATCATCATATCTAGTTTTAATGATGGTTATATAAAAAACCGTCATCATTTCTACTTATAACGATAGTTGTTTGGAGAACCATTGTTAAAAGGTTTGCAGAAATTGCAATGTCGCCACTGCACATTTTTTTACTACGGTGGCTTATTAAACATTCTCAATCAATGTCATGGAAAGCCCTTTTCTCGATAATGGAGTCTTCCTAAATCTCAAAAGCACTTGAGTTTTTGAGTTTGGTTAGTACTTAGGAAGAAAACTCTACTTACATGCCTAGGCTTTCTTGGAATTTTATGTATCGTCCTATGAATTGGTCACATATGAGTTAGATTTCACTACAGTAAAATGCCTGATTACCGACGAATTATTACCGACGGTCTTAAATTCGTCGATAACTATTGATTACCCACAAATTTACTATTGGACACCAATGATTATTTTACCAACGAATATGTCTGTTGGTAATACGTTGTTGACATAACTTACCGACGGATGTTGGCCGTCAGTAATGTGCATTATGGTTTATGTCCGAAATTTAGGGTATTCATTCTCAATTTTTTTCACTTTCCTTCCCTATTCTCGTCTTCAAGTTCCCTCATTTCCCTTCCCTATTCTCGTCTTCAACTTCCCTCCGTTCGATTTCAGAAGGTCTCCTCTCTCAAAATTGGTTTGAAGAGAAACCCTATGGCAGTCAGGGTTCGTTTGTTGACGCTGGTTCTTTGGGACACATGGGTGTTGGCTGGTTTATGGGTTTTGTGGCTAGGGTTCATGATTTAATTGTGGTTGTTACACCAAGGGTTGTGGTTCGTGTAGAGTTGTCAAAATAGGTAACCTGGCCCGACCCGACCGGACCCACCACGGGTTGGCCACTTAGTGAGCCAACCCAACCCGGCTCATTTCTTAGCGAGTCAAAAAAACTCGAACCCGACCCGACTCACCACGGGTTTGTTACCAATAAGGGAGTATTGGTAAAACCTGAAGATGAGTTTTGATGATGCTGCAACTTGTAGTTTTTGAATGTAGTAGGAAAATATTTAAAAAGCAACTTGTAGATTTTGAATGTAGTAGGAAAATATTGAAACATTGTAATTTTTACTGGTATAATCGATTATGGTCAAGCTATAATCGATTATCA